>NW_007730383.1:92458-99940 GCF_000696425.1 Galeopterus variegatus
TGCTTGTTATCCCAGTTTCTGCTGGCAGACATCTCATGTTCACGAGACTTGTCCTTAAGATCAATCTAGTTTGCAGTGGCGGTGAAGAGAAACAGAAATAACCCCCGCACTTCATAATATCCTTTACAAACCAAATTAAACTTCTCGGGAGCCTGGCCTAAGTCTGGACTGCCTGCTATGTGAGGTCATCTATTTTCTTATTTTTACATACGAGGCAAACAGGTTCTGAATTTAGTGGCTGAATAGATACATGGTTTTGACCTGGAACTGGGCAGAGTATCTGAATCCCAACCCTAGAGTCTGTGGCTTACCCCACAGCACTGGGCCAAGAATGTTAGCATTGTTGCAGAGAAGTTTGGAGGTGAGAAAGGAACCTGTATGTGTTAGCTGTTTAGCTTGTTTCCAAGCCAAGTAGTACAGTCATTGATCTCTCTGTGTAACTCCCAATTCCTCCTACTTTGTTCACTTGTTCATAGGCAACTGTGCAGAAATGCACTGATGACCCATTCTGCTAAGCAAGGTTATGGGAGAAGATGTTTAGGTCCAAGACTAAGGAGGACCAAACTCTGACAACAGCAAAACTGACCAAAGACCACATCGGGGAGCCTGCTGCCTTTTGGGACTGCGCAGGCAGCTCAGTCACATAAGAGACGAGAACTAAATTTTCAGAGGGACCCTCTGAAGACTTTTCTTCATGTACTGTAGTGACCTGATGAGACTCAGAGAAGCGGGCTATCCATCCTAAGTTCATGATGCTCAATGGTTAACACAATTTCATTACCTCTGGCCCCATCCACATTGCTCTTACTGGCATGTTCACCTTCCTATCTCAAACTTGAGCCAGAAAGGTCACATGGCCTCTGCTAGTCAATTTCCCTTCCAATCCCAGCCCTGTCTCCAGACCAAGATGCTGACCCAGGACAGATGGGACTCCTTCAGCAGAAGTGACCCTGAGGCTCATCTAGCGACCCTGAAGGGGGATTTTATTTTACTGTTTTCAGTGCAAACAGGATGCCACACACTTATAGTACAACGAAATAATGAACTTCACGGAAATGCCAAGAAGTCCTTGAGGGGGGAAAATAGCCTTGATTCCAGAGTAAAGGAAAAATTGTAATAATGATATTACCCCAAAGAAACCACTTAGAGAAGTCAGATGATTTTCTATGCAGAGAGATGAAAGTAAAACACCATGAGCTAGCCTGAATGCCAAAAGGAGGTCCCTTGACAGAGTTGATGTTGCAACATTACTGTCCAGATGGCTGTCTCTAGGGCAGGCAAACTCTACTGGAGAAGGAAGCGGGTAGGCGGGAGGGTGAGAGAGGCAACATTCACACCAAGCAAGGAAAGGGAAATGTGCATTTAATTTAAAAGTGTCCTCCTGGGCTCCCCACTGCTGGAGCCCACCAGAGAACAGAGGGAAGGAAAATAGTAACATTGTGAGCTGTGTATGTGTGTGTTCTCTCTCCAGCTCTGTTTAAACAATTCCCACGTGTTACCTCAGGGCAGTGTATTCCAAAGGGGCTCCTACTGGTTATTTGGGGTATGGAGGGGTAGGGATGTCCTGTGATAAAACTATTTCGGAAATACCATATTTATCAAATTTTTTATTGTTTCTTTACTGCAAAGTTGCTAGTTAACCTTCTAGTGTACGCTGTGACTTTCCAAAAAGGGAACTATGTGGCTACTTCTCACAGAGTGTTTTCTGGACCTAGTGTTCTAGCAAATGCTTTTACCCCTGTACCTATTCTGTCATTCAGTCTTGAGATCTTTCTCAGGGTCGTCTGTCCTTCTGCTGCTGTCCCTGCTACCCTACTCACAGCAGCAGCCTCCTAGCTGGGCTTCCCAGCTCAGGTTCTTCAACCTGAATTCTATTCTGCATATTACTGAATTATCTGTACCCAATCTATCTCCTCAACCTTCTTTTGAGATACCACAAAATCTTCACCAATATACCTCTACTTTTACCTTACAGTAAGAATGACCATTTCTTGAGTACCAGCTATAGGCATGGAACTGTTTTAAGCACGTTACTTATATTAGCTCATTCAATCCTTCCCACAACCTCGTGAAATAGGTGCACTCTTAAATTTTTACGAATAGGAAAACAGACATGGAGACGTCCAGTTACTTGCCCAAGGTCACGCAGCTAAGTGGCAGAGCCATGGTGTGCACCTAGGTGTTCCAGCTGCAGAACCCAGACGCTTGCAGCCACCAACCTGTGTGTCTTTGCAGATTGGCCTCTGCAATCCACCTGCCTCGTTTCTACTTTCCAGGCCTTGCTCATGAAGCGTACGCAGCCTGGAATCCCTTCTCTCCATTGCCTCGTTCTGCTGCAAATAGGGAGTTAGCCTGGGCCAGAACCTGAAGGCTCTAGTAGGTCCCCTTAAGGAGTTTGGACTTGTCTTAGGGCAACAGGGAGCCATCAGTGGATTTAGGAAGGTGTGCGACAGGATTAGGTTTGTGCTGTTGAAAGCTCTCTCTAGAAACAAGGCAGAATAGATTGGTTTACATTTGACACAGTCAGAGAAGGATAAAGAATAATGATGAAGACCAACACATGCAGCACTTAAATTAACAAATTAAATTAATTCTCACAAAAATCCTATGAGGTCAGCGCACTGCTCTTGTCACTCTCATTTTACAAACGAGGAAACTAAGGAACAGAGAGGTTAAGAAAGTTGCCCAAAGTTACCTAGCTAGAAAGTGGTCAAACCAGGATTTGAGCTGAAACAGTTTATTTCTAAAGAGATACTGTCTTAATATTTCCAAAGTGAGCATTACTGCCTTCCTGAGAAGGGTTATTATAATAATCTTTAAACTTTTCTCTGTGCTAAAAATATTTGTGTTTAAATGGACTGGCAAGGGGACAGACTGAATGCAGCGAACCTGTGAGGGGCTGTTGCAGGTGAGCCCTCATGGTGTCCTGAATTTAGGCAGAGGCAGGGAGGGTGCAGACAAGTAGACAGACATGCAGATGATCCAGAAGGGAGATCCCAAAGGGACTGGTGCTGAATGAGGTGTGAGGAATTGGGGAGAAAGAAGAACTGAAAATCAATCGCAGTGTTCAGTTTGGAGAATTGGGTACCACTCCCAGCTTCCTTTGCCTTTGTGGGTTTGGTATAGAAGGCTTCTGTATGGGCTGCCTGGCTCCTATTTCTTCAACCTAAATTCTATTGTGCCTATTACTAACGGCCTTCTCTTTACGAGAAAGGCAAAAACTGGCAGGGGAGCAGGTTAAGGAGAAATTACTTGCTTAAGGCAAATGAAGAGTCAAGTAGAAATATTTATAAATAATTTGGTTATTAACAGAAACCTAACTTACCAGGAAGCATTCATTGTGTGCCAGACACAGAGCTAGCAATTAGATGCAATGGAGGAGGCATAGATAAAGGTACATCAAAATACGTCTCTCTTGAAATCCACTGCACTGATAGCCTAGAAGGTCAATGGAAGACATGGTTGCCTACTTAAGATTGGAAGAGGAAAGGAGTTGTCTCTGCCCCCAAATATCCGCCTGTTGGTGCCTGAAATCCACCAATTATAATTCCATAGAACCTCCAAACAGGAGATCTTGGAACTCACATAAGAAGACATGGTTGCCTACTTAAGATTGGAAGAGGAAAGGAGTTGTCTCTGCCCCCAAATATCTGCCTGTTGGTGCCTGAAATCCACCAATTATAATTCCATAGAACCTCCAAACAGGAGATCTTGGAACTCACATAGTCAAAACATTTTAGTACTTCCTATGAGGAAAGTGGGCCTAGAGAGGTTAAGTGATTTGTACAGCATTACACAGCTTGTTACTAGTCTCAGATCTAAAGTCTCTGAATTCCCTCTGGTATTCCTTCTCTAGAATCTTCTAGATAATGGAAGTACTGGAGGGAATGAGAGGCAATACTTAGACTTTCCTAGGACCTTGGAGTAAATTCCCGAGAGGCTTTTCTCTGTTCCCAAAAGAAGGATTGCACAGGAAGCTTTACTTAAGAATACACTGACATTTCACCTCTTTCTTCACAGCAGGCAGCTGGGATAGTGCTCCCTGATTTTTCTACAATTCAGAAAGGGACATTGTCTTCAGACTACCATTGATGCCTCAGCTCATCCGTTTGGGGAACAGTCTGCAGGCCTCTTTTAAACATCTAGGGGTCCAGCTACTGCCTTTGCCCAGATCAGATGGGTCCCCAGTCTTCGAAAATCTTTAGCCAGAGGGATCTCTATCTAGTCCAGCTCCCTGCCTGGAGATAAGGTTTTATTATCCCTAATTTTACAGATAAGGGTCTGAGAATCAAAGAGGTTAACCAAGTTCCCCAAGGTCATACAGTTAGTAATTAGAACAGTCACTTAAGGCCATTACCTACTTAGAATCCTAGTGGCGTAGAATGTCAGTGCTGAAAGTGATCTTATAAATATAGTGACCATATTTTCAGAACCCAAAACTAGGACATTTAGCCTGACAAACCCAAGTGCGTTTACAGGGACAGCGAGCAGATTATTTGAATTGGTGCTGCCCCAGAAAAGGGGATTTATGACTGTGGCTGTTAGAGATCATCCAGGCCAATCCCCTCATTTTGTAGTCGAGGCAACTGGAGCCCGGGGAGGCTGAACGACTTGCCGAGGTCGTAGGCAGAAATGTTTTCTGTTTTCTCAACTCTGAAGGTTGAGTCAACAGGGTGTGGGTGGGGCAGGACAAGAAGGGGCCATTGTTCCGGGCAGCTTTCCCTCCAATGGACTGACCTAACCCCACAGTGCCTGCTTTAATCCAGAATGGGTGCGGCTGTCCCCTAAACACCAGAGAAATAACATTTGAAGCCAGATAAAGCTCAGGGTCTTGAGCTCTTGCAGACCAGGGTAACTAGGCAAAAAGGAATCTGGAGAACTAAAAGTACTTTTTCTTAAAAAGAAAAAAAAAAGGAGCGTAGTTTTCTATGGAAGTAGATGTTGTTTCCTAAGGTTTTTTTCCCCCCTCTAGAAACAGGATGGTAACTAGGCAAAAAGGAATCTGGAGAACTAAAAGTACTTTTTCTTAAAAAGAAAAAAAAAGGAGCGTAGTTTTCTATGGAAGTAGATGTTGTTTCCTAAGGTTTTTTTTCCCCCCTCTAGAAACAGGAAGTTAAAATGACAAGATATAAGCTAATAACCCTCACTGGCAGGCTAAATTCTAGTGTAAATCAAGGCGACAAGTCAAACCGACAGGCATTTAACAGGGATCTACATAAGCCCTATAATGAGCTAGGCACTACAAATATTTATTATTAAATCTTCAATTTGCTCCTAACCCTACTTCATGCACTGTTTGACCTCATTTTATATTTAGTAAGAGAAAAGAAGACAGCCTAATGAATCAGCTCAAGGGCTCAGGGTGAGCCCATTTCCAGCCCTGTCCTTTGGCCTGGGGCCCCCAATCTCTAGATCAACATTCCTTCTCATATTAAAAAGTGCATTTCATAGTGTCCTTTTAGCACTGCAGCTATCCAAATTAGGACTCCAAGTAGCAGATGGAACCCATCCAACTGTCAGCCTAACCTCTCTTCTATGCAAATGCAGAACTACTCTGCAATAGAGAAATTGCTTCCCGGAAAACCAATTTCCTTCTTATTGTCCTACAGGCTGCTATGAGACACCCTGCTGTGTGGGATGGACTCCTGGCCTGCTTATTCCACAGAAAGAATGAAATTGCAAAGAACATGTTGCTGAGACCAAGACTTAGGAGACATGTTTGAATGGGAGTTGTGTTCCCAAGTCCCTGGTTTAGACATTTTTTTCCTGATGCTTATTTTCCATTGGTTGGTCTAGTTGCTTTGCACTCTCCAATGGCCTGGAGCTAGTGTTCTCAAAGCCTCACTGCCCACGATACACCCTCTATTATCAGAGTTCAACAATTACTTCATTCATTACTTCGTTCATTCATTTCCTCTGAATCTGTTTCCAAAGAACCGTAATCTGCCATTCAAGCTCAGTCTCTATTCCACTGGCAAAGAGTCCAGACGGGAGGTGAATAGCTGAACTCTACAATGTGCTTCCAACACTCTGTCCAAGTTAGAGCACTTTCTATGTTCACTGTCTGCCCCAAATTTCAATCCTGCCTTGGATGAGAGCAAGTGACAGTGAACTTGAGAAGAGCTAATAAAAACCTGATAGCCCTGATAGCGTCTTCTTTAATTATTTAAAAAAAGGGACAGCCTGTTTAAAAACACTTCCTGTTCCAGTTCTTCTGTTAAAACGCTCTTAGAGTTAGTGAAAGGTTGTGCAGCTAAGAGCAGGGAGGGGCTGGCATTGTTGAGAGGGTATGGCAGGAAAGATGCTTTCAGCTGTAAAAGCTTTGTTTAGATGAAAGGTATGCACACGTTTTCTATGCCAACCAAAAATGCTAGAAAAGACACCTTATATATAAGAGCAGATCTGAGAACGCCAAGAGAGCTGTCAAGTCAAACTTCTACAGGAACTTGCTGTTGCCTGTGGATACAGTACAGTGAGCATTAGATTTGGAGTCAGGTCTAAGAACTGCCACTGGCACTTACTAGTTGTGTGACCCAGGACAAGTTATTTAATTTCTGTAAACTTCTGTTTCCTCATCTGTAAAATAGACATAATAACAGCTACCTTATAGAGGTGATTTGAGGATAAAATAGGGGCTGGGGGTGGGGGAAACTTAGCAAGGATCTAGTACATAGTAAATACACAGTAAATGTTATCTTAAAGATGAATAGGGCACTGAAGGAATTGAGAAGAAAGAAAGTCAACAGAGTGACTACCTGGACTGTTCTAACATTGTTTCTAGTGGATTTATTTCCCTGCTGGACTTTATACCCCAGAATATACATTTGAATTCCTCACACCAATTTAATGAACATATACTTAGTTAGGATTAGACACTGCATTTGGTGGAACCTCTGGGTTTTTACATTAGGGCCAAAAAAAGGAAATGCAGATGGAAACTGGACACTAGGAGAGAGACAGGGAAGGTTCCGGCAAAGCTGTGGTGTCTGCTCACAAGCTTTCTTCCTAGTAAATGTGTGGAGTTTAAGAATCAGTTTCTGTTCCTTTCTTGGAAGAAAAAGTACTGAGCAGAGAGAATAGAGGAGAGGGCTGATGGAGATGATCTGTCTTAGTCTGTTCATGCTGCTATAACAAAATACCTGAGGCTGGGTAATTTGCAAACAACAGTAATTTATTTCTCACAGCTCTGGAGGCTGGGAAGTCTAAGATCAAGGCACTGGCAGCTTCGCTGTCTGGAGGGGGCTTGCTCTCTGCTTCCCAGATGGCGCCTTGAACACAGCATCCTCTGGAGGGAAGGAACAGTGTGTCTTCACATAGTGGAAGGAACCAAAGGACAAAAAGGGCTAACTAGTTCCCCTCAGCCCTTTTATAAGGTACTAATCCAATCCATGAGGTCAGAGCCTTCATGGCCTAATTACATGCCAAAGGCCCCACTTCTTCTTCTTTTTTTTTTTTTTTTTTTTTTTTTTTTTTTTTTTTTTT
>NW_007730383.1:100130-100426 GCF_000696425.1 Galeopterus variegatus
CACTGTAGCAGTGCACCACCGGGATGGCCCAAGGCCCCACTTCTTAATACTGTTGCATTGGAGATTAAGTTTCAACATGAATTTTGAACGGGACACAAACATTCAAACCACAGCAGGGCCCAAACTGCAACATCAGTAATAGGAGAATAAACAAGGAGAAGGAAAGAAGAGAATTATGCTACCCAGTCTAACCAACAGTGTCCTCTTGTGAGTATCCACCTTTGTCTCTTTCCTGGCCCAAATGTATGCAATAGACTAATTTCAGCAATATTTGCCAAGCACCTATCTGGGCAAGG
>NW_007730383.1:101208-128683 GCF_000696425.1 Galeopterus variegatus
GCCCAAATGTATGCAATAGACTAATTTCAGCAATATTTGCCAAGCACCTATCTGGGCAAGGCAACAGCAGGAAAATAGTGGGATGATTCGTTTTATTTAATAACACGTTTACAGAACTTACTGTGTGCTAGGCACTTTTGGTTAATCTTCAGAACAACTCAGTGAGATGCGTATTTTATTGTCCCTATATTACAGATGAAACTGAAGCATATTCATAATAGCTACTTTTTATTAAGTATCTCCAATGTGGGCAGGGTTTTGATGTTTCTTAAATGTAGTCTTCAGAACCTTATAAAATAGGGTTATTATTACTTGTACTTTACAGAGGGAGAAACTGAACTTCGTGGAGCTCTGGTGACATGCTTACAGTCACGCGGGCAGGAAGTTGTCAAATCCCACCACACCACTTCCTGGATCTCCCAGATCTGCTCTGTACTCTTAGGAAGCTCAGACGAGACATGTGACACCCACGCCATATAGACAGATATACGTGTATATACAAGTATAGCGAGAATTTCCCAAGTCCTATCCTTCCTCTCCTCTCCCATCAGCACCACCTTATAGAACTGAAGCTCCCCATCTTGCTGTGAGTGGGATGAAAACAATTAGATTTACAGAAGAACTTACAGAAAAATTGAAGTGAGACCACTCCCCACCCCCTGCCCATCAAAAAAAGTGCCCTCCAACCTGGAGGTTTAAGAGCGACTCTGATGCCCCATTCTCCATTCCGCTGCTGCCGCCCATGTTAACCTGCCTTGGCTCCCCTCCCCCAGCCTTCCCCTGCACTTACTCTCCCTTTATCTCCAAGTCTGTGTGCTTGTAAAATAATCACCTCTGGGAAGGGAAGGAAGGGATCTCAATGAGAGGAGAGAGAGGAGAGGGTGGCTGGGTGAGTGAGGAGCTGGGGGCCACCAGGGATGGAGTTCACAGGCCTTGTTCCCTGGAGTCAGACGCAGGTGGAGGGTCCACAGCAGCGTGGCTCCAGAGCCTGTGCTAGGGGTTTGCACTGGCTGCTTTGCCAGGGTCAGGAAACTGCAGTTCCAGGGCAGAAGGGATGGAAGCTGGAAAAAGCCTCCGGGCCCGATGGTGCTGTTACCTCTCCCCACTCCCTTCCCTCTACACAGCAGCCAGGAGCCCCAGGGTTTTGCCCATGCTGCTTTGAAGTCTTGTCCTCTGTCCTCTACTTCCTGAACTGGTCCATCTTCTGGGGTGGGAGGTGGCATTCCTCACACCATCCTTTCTGAAAGGGCTGAGGTAAACCTGGCCTGGCCAGTTGGTGCTGGGGTGGGGCCCTGTGGACGGCCCCAATTGAGTGCGGTTGCTCTCTGGAACAGCCAGAGTGAAGGAGAGTACAACCATAAATCACGTCTGACCTGCTGTTTACATCCTCTTCCCCCAACAGAGGGGCTGAGGACTGCTCAGACCCTTGGGTTATTCTGGGCAGGTCTTGGAGAGGGAGCCTCTTAGCCAGTGCTTGGGGAGTCAGAATTCAGATCCTGGGAGAAAAAGACAGCATGCAGCTGCAGGTCGGGAGGGAGCAGGGAGTAACCAGTCTGGGACGATTGCCTAGAATAAACACTATTGTCTGCCACTGCCACGGGCTTTTCTGTGCCAGCCTGGGCGTGCTGAGCTGACCGTGTTTAAAGGGCCGGTAGTGGGCTAACAGAGGCAAGCTGAGATCAGTCCAGCAAGAACTGAGATTCATCCCAGAATATGATGGTGGGCAGGACCTTGTGGGACCAGGAACCAGTGAGGAGATGGGAAATAAGTCCAAAGGTAGAGAAAGATCCAGGATTGGGGCTGGAACAAGGAACGGTTCATTCTTACCAAAGCCTGACTGCCTGGTTTCGTCTTGGATGGTTCTGTCTGAAAGAACAGAACCTGACCAGAAACCTTGCAGCTTCTCTCCAGATATCTGGGACTGACTTCAACATACATCCGCTGCTTTCTCAGCCCTGGAACACAGGTGCTGCCTGCAGCCAGCCCTGCTGCCTTTGTCCCGGTGATCCTCCCACTTATCCACTTCCTGTGCTATTCTTCTCTATCATAAGAAACTTGCATTCTTCTATTATTATCTTCACTGCCCGGAAACCCAAACTGTGAAGACAGAAAGATTTAACCATTTTAAAATCCACACTTTACCCTCTTTTTACCTACAGTGATGTAATCCACCTCCTACCTCCTGGGGGAAGATTTATGACCTCCTTCTCTCCTCTCCTTTTAGACACTGAGTGCTAGGAAACTATGACCTGGATCAAAGGCCCATTGAAGAGGGTACTGTGGTGACCTAGAAGCAGTGCTGGAGGAAATGTACCATCCAGAGCAGAACAGGAGCTACTACTGATTGTTCTCCTGGCAAACTGGCTCCAGTCTGCTCCCCGCCCTGGGACTTCTGTGACATATTTTAACTTGGGGAAAATGAGTCTGGATCTCCTCTAGCAAAGCCCTTTCTTGACCACAGCTGGAGTTAGGTGAGAATCCAGCTGGAGGAAAGAGGGGAGCAGTGGTCTTAGAGTCTCTGGCTGGCACCAGATTGCAGCAGTTACTCCCAGTCTTCTTCCCTGATAATCTCTAAGGGAGAACCAAAGTGGTCTACTTTTATCTTTTACAAAAAAAGCAAAGAAAAAAGTAGGGAGGAAGAGAGGAAGGAAAGAAAAGGAGGAAGGGAGGGAGGACGGACGGAGGGAAGGAGGAAGGAAGGGAAGGAGGGAGGGTGGATGAGGAAGTGGGGAGGAATGAGACTGTCAAGCATCTACCTTTTTTCAAGCTGCAACTTTCACCTGAGAGTCAGACAGTGATAGAAGAACAAGGAATAGAGACTAAATAGGGCCAAGAAAAAAGGGGACGGGGGAGAATTGTGGCCACCGTGGTGGGGTTATACTTCCTTTTACTTATTTCCCAGCCAAAGACCAATTGGTAAAACTCTATGATTCCCTTTTGCTCAGGTATTCAGAAATGTGTATTACTTGCTCCACTGGCCTAGTGCTTCAGGTTTCTCTTTGTATTTCTTCATGTAGTGTCAGTAAAACATAGGCAAGGCAGCCTGGAGGTATGTTTACAACTCCCTTGAAGGCAAGGGCCCACCTGCCTAGACCAACACATTGAGCACAGCAATTAAATTAATAAACATTTCCAACTTGAAGACTTTCCACTGCTCCCTGGGCTCCTTTAATTTGGTTTCACAGTAGTCTCCGTTATGACATTCCTTGGCTGCTGCTCAAAATCACCATTGCTTTGTCTAACCTGAAGCCAGTGACAGAAGGAGTAACAAGTTTCCTCATGAAACGTTTTTGTCTCTCCCCACCTACCAAGGCAGGGTAGTGCCAGCACGGGTGTGAGCATTAAGATGATCAGGGAAAAGCAACCTCAGAGATCTTGACAGAAGTTCTAGCAGAAGCAGACTCCTAAAGGACCTACATGCCCATTATTGTACTAAAGTTTTGCATTAAAAGGGGAAAACTAAATACGGTGTCTGAGGCTCAAAAAGGCTCTTGGAAAAGTTTTTGCTGCCAGAAATGGGTCTTTCCTTGAGGATATGCCCAGCCAATCAGAGTTTTTTCTGATGATGTAATGCTTTGCAGACAAGTTTTATTGGTGAGAAAGCTCTTAGGTATTGTGAGGGTGTAGAGTTTCCACTGTAGTTCAGGGAAAATTGTCTGTGGCTTCATTTAAGGTTCTACTGAATTCCATTGTGCTTATATTTCCAACCAAACTGAGCTGGTATTTGGCACTTGTTAAAAATTGGGGGATCAAGAAACTTTCTTTTCCTTTGATGTCAAAAGCTGCTGATTCCTCAGTGTCTGTGATTTGGCTGGTGTCTTCACCTCGCAGCTGTACCTGTCTCCGACAGTGGCCTTAGGAAGCTGACCAGCAGAGCATCAGTACACAACAGTGGGTAGGAAACGATGCCACCACAGGTTGAGCTGTGGAAAGAAGTCTTTGGGTGGAAAGGGAGTTAGAGAGCCAGCTGCACATGCCTATATTTCCATTTGATGAATGTGCAGGCACATATGCACCATAAGTCCTCCACGCACAGAGATGCAGCACTAAAAATAGCTCAGAGCTTATTTCCCTCCTTTCGAATGTGTCGTCCCCAGCTCTAGTGCTTTTCCTCCCCCAGACAGAGCCCCTGCTGTCTGCCAGTCTGGGCTGGAATTAGCACACCGGTGTCTGTGCAATGCTGCATTGCTGCTGGTGGAGGCTGAAGCTGGCATGGTTCAGCTCTGTCTATAGTTGTGTCCCTTGGTTACCTGCATCCAGGAGGCTGGTCACACCCACCCTTAACCACATATTAAAAGGATGTCATCAACTGACTCCCTCTCTGTCTTTTCAGAGAGCAGGCTCTTCCTGTCCCTATACCACTCCACATACCATGGCCTTTGCCTCTGTGTAATCCACCCCCTCCCCCACCTCATCCAGAAAACCTCAGACTGGCTCCACCTTGCTTCAAGTCCTCCTATCCCTCCAGTCAATTGCTTTCTCCCAGCTTTTATCTTTGCCAGCCTCTTCCCAAATATGTGACACTTAATTATGGCTGTCTCAAACTCTTAGTGACTCATAAATACGTTTATGTATTTTAGTTCTTTGAGTTTCTATGTCCCACCTATATTTGCTTTTTTCCCCTGTAACACAGTGAAAACAGCACTGTGCTTGGAGTCCAATGCCCTGGGAATCAAAATTGGGGTGATAATTTTGCAGGGATTTTGTAAGATTAAGTGGGAGAATATATACGTGGTACATAGTAAGAGCTTGGTGAAGATTGCTTGAGTCTGAATCCTAGAATGTGAACTCTTTAGGTACTCTCCTTCCCTTATACATATATATGTATACATATATATATATATATTTTTTTTTCTGTTTCCCCCATGCCTAGTTCCTCTGAGGATAGAGACACATAATAAATGCCAGCTGACATACGTTGGTTTTTAGTATAACTTTTTGGATCAGGAGTCGTTAGCAAATGGGTACCTTTGGGCATCGACACATCACCATGACATCGAGATCACTCCATCTGATAATCAAGCATCAGTCTCTGCGGCCCTCACAGGTTGGGAGGGGTGTGGGAGCTGCTTGGTGGCAAATTCAGGGCTAAGGCAAGCAAAATTGTAAGGGGCACAGTGTGATGCTCTTATTTGTCACGAGAAAGGACCTTTCTTCACCTGGCTCCTCTTACCCCTCTGGCCTATTCTGACTTTCAGCTGACATTCAACTAATGAATTCCTACAGAGGTGTTAGCAAGTGAGGCAGGTCTGATAAGGCATGAACTGATAATGGCTCAAGTACCGGTCCTGACTTGGGTGGCCAGGCCTCCTATCACATCTGCAGGCCCACAGGAAATGTTTCACGTGAGGAGAGAGGGGAGTGAGAGGCAGGCAGCACTGTTCACCGCTAAGGCCAGTGATGGTGTGGAAGCTCCAACACAGAGAGGGGTTTCCTGAGCAGGGATGGGGGCCAAAACCTTACCCCCCAGCCCTAACCTTTCCAGTCCTCACCTGCATCTCTTAATCTGCTGTCAGGAGGCCAAACCACAGGGAGCCAATCTACTGGGCTTCTCACAGCCTCCCAACTGCCTCAATTCTCAGCAGCTTCTGGAAGAGAAACTTTCAGACATCCATCCCTTTCAGACCACCCGGGGCCACCCGCACCTCCATAGTTCCCGAGTACCAGACAAGGACACCTCTGTGAAAGGAACCTGGTCTTATCATACATGGTTCTCACTCTTGTTGGCAAGGTACCTGCATGATCTTGCAAGTGAGCACCCCTGTAAATCTGACACCCTAGGCCCCTCATTTGCCTCACCCTAATCCCAGCTCTGCAAAGTTGCTAGATGGTAGATATGCATGCACTTCCCACTTTTCAGTTATTTGGGGATGTTTAAAATACATCCTTAGTCACAGCTTTATTTGAGCCTCAGTGGACCATATTGGAATTTGGAATCTCTTACTCCTAGTCCAGAGCTTTCACTCCACACAATGCTGTCCCAGAACATTCAAACCCAGTATCTATGCACAAGGATGCATTTAGCTGGAGAGGTAAAAAATGTATAAGGTTTCTTTAAAAAGTTCTCTGTGTTTTAAAATACATTTCAAGGAGAACAAAACATGGGGTTTTGAGTTTTTACCCATGGAAGTCAATAAACCAATTAACAGTGGCTTGATAATTAATAACTTGGCCAGTCTAGGTGTGTTCTCCTACCCTACTTCTCTGCGTCAGAAACTGATGTTACCCATCCACCTGGATGCTGCTATTCCCAGAGGGAAAGGGCAGGTGGAAAAAGCAACTGGCCATTTACAAGGCTATCTTGGAAAAGCCTTTCTCTACTGATGTACAAGTTCTGGATCTGTGTCCAGCCTCGCCAAACTTGCTTTGCTTCAGGCACTGATGCCTTCAATCCATTCTCAAGCCATCGCAGACCAAGTTAGGCAAGAGAGAAGCTGTAGATCTTTCTGGTCTAGTCCTTGTGTTCACTCTTGCAGAGGTGAGGCCTTAAGCAACCATATACCTTCTTCCCTCATTCTTGCCTAAAATAACTGAGCATTTTCCTTGTTTTCTTCATCTATACACTAGTTCTGTTTCTGGGGTGGCACCTATTGTAAATCCCCACCCCTTAGTGGGACCTCAATCACAAATCTCTTGCTAGATCCTTCTCTTGAGGAGCTGTACTCACTTGTGCTATCACCAGCTACTTGCTGGGATCCCAGGTCAATGATTCCAATCACCTGGAATAGCTGCTGCCTTCCTGATGTCAACCCTCCCCACCATGTCTCGATAGCCTGGCCCCAGACTAGATCTGGATTGATGTCCGGTTCAGCTTGGGGTTTTCTGTGCAGCCCTGGTCCCTAATTTGGACTGTGTGCCATCATACTGCTGGGCTGGTTTATGTTGCCTTTTTGTCTTTTTTTCGTGACCGGCAACGGATCACAACCCTCAGTGTCATGCCCGTACTAGACCGGGACCAGCAACGGGATCGCAACCCTCGGTGCTGCGCCCGCTCCTTGCTCAGCCAGTGAGCAGCTGGTCTGTATGTGGGATCCGAACCCTCGGCGGGAGCGCCTCCGTGCACTCCTAAGCGGCGCACTGTAGCAGTGCGCCACCGGGCCGGCCCAGACAACCTGCTGGTTCTTGAAAGCAAGACCCAAATAGTAGCTCTCATTTGAAGCAAATTACTCAAATCCCACTCCATCTCTATCTTGCATTCTTGGTTATCTGTTCTGACTTTAATTCCTGCCTATGGCACTGCCCACATCTTGCAGTCCTCCTAACTTTTTCTGTTCTATTTGGACCTTGGCTCTTCTCTCTGAGTGTTGGGCAGCTTGACCTCCTGCCTGGTGTTCCCATTGTCTTGGGAGGAGGCCATATGTTGTACAGAAATCCTCATTCCCTCTCCTGGCCAGCCCTTTTCATTTCTCTTTCCTCAGTCTTCCATCTCCGCACTCCAGCTATGCTTCAAAACCCACTTTTGCTCATTAACAGGAGTATGATGCATGGGTACATCCCTTAGCTAAAGAGCCAGGAAGGAGACCAGGACACCTTTAATCCTGGCCTCATCTTTGCCCAGTTTCCTCCTCCTTCCTTGCAGCCAAGTCCACCGCTGAGTATTTTAAAAACTGTGGCAAACATACAACCATATATTCTGTTGCATGTGTATTTTTAAAAAATCAGTCCTAAATTCAATTAGTTACTTATATTGTAAATTTTTATTTTGGGTTGAAAAAACATAATCACCACAGCATATATGGCAAAGATAGTACTCACCAAATATCCCATATTCTCCCCCCATTTCCCAGCCCCTTCCTTGCAGTTAGTGGTGAGGACTGTGCACTGGTTCTGACGATGAACTGTAAATGAAAGTGTCTTCATCCCTCTCTTCCCCTACGGTGACCTTCATAGCTACATGTTGAGATGGATCCCTGGGCCATCAGATGGAAGGGTGTCTCTGTTGATCCATGTTGGATTTTGCATGAGTAAGAAGTACACCTTTGGTGTGTTGTCACTGAGTTTTTAGGGTTTGTTTTTCATCACAGTGTAGCTTAACGTTACTCTGACTAATGAAATATAGAAACCTTAACCAAGTATAGGGGCTCATTCCTGCTTCTGCCACCACCCCAGAATTGCTTTTTAAATAACTTAAAATTTATACAAATTGTATGTGTTTATTATAGAAAATTATAAAATACAAATAAACAACAGAGAAGAAAGTAAAAATCATCTATAATCCTCTTGGTCAGTGATAACTGCTATTAACATTTTATTGTCTACACTTCATGTTTTTTCTATGTATATAGAAATATATATGTATGTGTGTGTATATATATATATAGATATATATATACACGTGTGTAAACATATATATGAGGGTACTTCAAAATATCTGTGGAAAAATTTAATTATAAGGTAATACAAATCTTTCCACGAACTTTTTGAAGACCCCAAGTGTGTGTCACACATACATACATACATACACACATACACACACCCCTATATTTATATTTACATATTGTTTTGGAGCCTACTTTTTTATTTTTCAGAATATCCTGTTCATTTCCCCAAAGCAATAAGTATTATTCTGCAACACAATCTTTAATCATTGCATAGTATTGCATTATAGCAGTACCATAATTTATGTACTGCTGGACAGTCTACTATCTTCCTCTACCTAAATTGCTTCAGTAACATTTCTGCTCCTTTTCTACATGTTTTATCACTTACTTCCTCTTCCACTCACAGACTGACTCAATCATCTACATTCATAGAATGCAAATCAGATAATCCAAAAATAATAAACCACACAAAGTGATATTTTTGGATGGGGAGGGAAGAAGCAAAGTTTTTGCAAGGTATTTATCCCAATAATTATTATAGTTATTATTCTTTTTTTTTTTGTCTTTTTTTGTGACCAGTGAGCACACCGGCCATTCCTATATAGGATCCGAACCCGCCGAGGGAGCATCGCTGCGCTCCAAGCGCTGCACTCTCCCGAGTGCGCCACGGGGTCGGCCCTATAGTTATTATTCTTATTTGCTTGGTAAATTTTATTTTCTGAGTAGTAATAATTAACTTGGAGAGGCAAAGGAGATGGCAGGGTAGGTAGCAATAGGTACTGATTAGATTGTAGGACCATGTCTAGTGAATGGATTAATAATGATGGTCATGGGGGTGGTTCTGAGGGCTTTAAATGGAGGGTGCATGAAGAACTATTTTGCTCTCTCTGCTCCACCATTTTCACAATGTGTTACTCTGCCATTACTGTCCCCACCACCAAGGTTCTTGCCAGATGTGTTCCCTGGACATTGTACTTCCCAGCCTCAGAAACTATAAGCAATAAATTTCATTTTCTTTATAACTTACCCGGTTCCAGGTATTTTGTTATAAGCAACAGAAAACAGATTAACACAGCTATATATATAGGAGAAGATAGCCAGTCACCTTTGCACTCCCAAGCCTTTGCTCTCATTGCGTCAACTGCCTAGAATCCCTGTCCCTTCTCTATGTGAAGAAATGCTGCTCTCCTTTTTCATTCTTCAAGATTCTATTCAAATATTTGCTTCTCAGGATGCCTGTTCCTCGACCCCTTAGTTTGGTGGTCCATTCATTCACTCATTCATCAAATACTGGTAGAGTCTATCGTCCACCAGACACTGCGGGGAGGCATGGGCAAACTAGACAAGTCTGTGTCCTCAAACCAATGTGTCACCAACACAATTGGCTGGTGTAGCTCTTCTCCCATTGTGTTGGACTGTCTGACTAAACAAAGGATAGAGAGCTTCTAGAGGGCACAAGTCTGGTATTTTAATTAGTGTATAATTACAGAGCTCTTACTATGTGCCAGGCACTGTTCTGTTCTATGTGCATTGAGTATAATAGGGCATATTGACTCTTCTAAGTCTTATGACAATCTGTGAGTATGTACTTATTATCACCTTATTTTACAGACGGTGAAACTGAAGCATACAGAGGTTAAGCAACTTGCCCAAGATCACACTGCTAGTAAGTGATGAAGTTAAAATGGAATCTAAGGAGACTGGCCCCAGTGTGCATGCCACACTTTATTTTTATCCCCTCGATTCTGTATTCCTAGTATTAAGAGAATGCCTGGAATGTGGTAGGTATTCAATACACGTGTGTTGAGTGCAAATGAGCTAGTTGCTTACATGGGGCAAGTTAGCCTCTCCAAGTCAATTTCTACAAAGTTAAAAAGAAGTTGGACTGGAAGACCTCTAAGATCCCTTAAAACTCTGAATTATGGAATTATAAATATTTTCCTTATTCACATACTAAACAATCTTTTAGCTTAGGTCTGGAAGAGATCTTGAGAGATTGTCTGATGGAATCCTAGACTTTGGCCATACTTCGTCTATAGTACATAGGTGAGCATTCTTTTAGTTTACCAAGTCCTTTAAGTTATTCATCCTTTTCAAGGAAAGAGTAGATGACTCACAGATTTTATGAGTAATGTACCATAGCAGGATAGATATGATATCCAAACAGTTCCTTCATAAGGTGGAAAGGTAAAGTACTTTCCTCTGGCATAGACAGTAGATTTGTAGCAAAGGTTATTTTGGTCACATTTCACTTCAATTTTAAGAGGACTTGGATTGTGTTCTTGGATTACATGCTTTTATGCATGTAATAGGGAGGATACTATACTGCTTCTCACAACTCTATTCTTTGTAAATTTGGCTACAATCAATACATTATTCCCAATAGACTGCTGTAAATTACTCTTTCAGATAATACTATGTCATGACACTGTTCTTCAAAGACCTGAGTGTAGAGTGCCAGGTCATTGACTGGAAGCCAGCAAAATCCCCATGATCTGACCAAACGCCAGTTTAGATCATTATACTTTGGCCAGTCTTCTCCTCCCTGTGGTGTCAGTTGGCTACATTAGCCTTCACCACCCCGCTCACGCTGCCTGGTAATCGCTGCATTGGCAGGAATGCCTTCTCTGGTGAGTAATGGTCAGAAAGGGCACTGAGTTGGGCTAGCCCTGACCGTGGGGGAGAATAGGTAGTAATGAATTTCCCTAAGCTGAAATCAACAGATATGCTATTTTCTCTGTAGGGCTCAAGTCAATAGGGAGCAGGACTGTATACCTTCCTATTTGAGGATTTAACATACTGTATATGGTTTTGACTATTTGCTTGGCTCTGAAAGTCCATGATGTAATGATTTATCGTTTTGCTGAGGCAGGAATTGAATACAAACACTATGAGAGTGGTATAAAGTTCACAGTGAGTCACCTGGCAAGCTAGTGAGCCTAGTCAACCACCTCGCATCTCGGTATGGCTCCGTTTGGGTATATACGATCTCCTTTAATTTTCTTGGCAGCCCAGTGAGGTTCTTATTTTCCCCATTTTACACACAAGAGAATTATATGTTCCAGTGTTGTTCACACATTAAAAAATATATGGAGATCTAAGAATGTTTTCTTTCCTTCAAATGTTTATTTTGCGGAGAGAAGGGCTGGAACACACTTTTGGTACAGAAAGGTAAGTTCCCGGCACATATGTCATCATCGGTGTATGAAGGCTCCTCTCTTGATTGATGGGTTAATTTCTTCCTTCATCCCCAATCTCTGCTTTCATTGCCTTCCTTCTTGAATTCTTATAAATGATGTAGTAATCTGTGTGTATGTGTTTTTAATTTACAAAAACACAACATTGTGTTTATATCTCATTCTCCTTCTTACTTCTTAAACTCAAAACTATGCTTTTAATACTCATCCAGGTCACTAAATATATATCTAGTTCAATGCTTTGAACTACAGCATATTATTCCATAGTATGCATTCTTGACGTTTTACTTATCCATTTCCCTTGTTATGGACACCAGCATAATTACATATTATATATATGATTATTATTTTATATATACATATATATCATATCTTTATGTGTGGGATTGATGTGTCATAGCTCATATATATACTTACCTCACTAAGTACTGCCAGATGGATTTCCAAATGACTGTACCTGTTTAAACTCCCACCAGCAATGCATAACACATTCTTGATATTATTCATCAAAGTTTTATTTTATTTGATATACTTATTTTCTTAACTCTTTGCATGGTTAGACAATTAGTTGGAAATATGAGCAAAAGAAAGGTAAGGAAGAATTAGGTGAGTCATGACTTTCTTGGTCCCCTCCTCAGTAATTTATTCTCCCATTCTCCTATCTTCCCCAATGTTCCTTTTTCCCTTCAGATTGTTCCAGAACCTGCTGGAGGCAATTTGTTGAAGGAACTGCTTCCTTCTTTTTTTCATCAGTTTTTACCACACCTTGACAGAATGCTCTCCCTGTTCTCTAAGTATCCAAATTCTTCCCATTTTGTGAGGTCCAATTTAAGACCCAGTTCCTCTACGAATCCCTCCCTGATCACTCTAGCCTATACTTGCCTCTTCTCATTTTGACTATATCTCACACTTGGGGGACTTGTTTATATACAGTTCAACTCTGTTATGTTCTATGTTGTTTCCAAACAGAGAGGTCAGGCAAATGAAGTGTGTATTGTATGGAGAGCCTCATCCTTCCAGGAGGTACTAGTTTCGGCCCACAGGCTTCATTTGACTTACACTGTCCCAACACCTGTTGGAAAATCAGACACATGGACCAGACAGTCTTACCTACCCCCTGAAGTCAATCTTTGATAGGATAATAAAAAGATTTCACTAATAGAAAAATATATGACAAGTATTACATCTGCAGAGTATGTATCCAGACAGTCTTGCAAAATCCCTCCCTCACTGGTTATGCATATATTTACTGACTCAGAGTGTGTGGAGTTCAAAAGTAGGAGGTCGATCCCAGGAGCAGCTGTGGAACTCTCCGCTGAGCTTTAGCTGGTTCCTGGCAGGTGCTGCCATCACTGATCTTTCAACAACCACCTGCTCATTCCCTGAACAACCAAGGTTCCTAGCAGAAAATAATCTTCTTTTCCATCTCTTTTGCATAATCAATCTACCAAAATTAAATGAATTGGGAGAAACACACTTTCCCACCACTGTTATACTATACTAGTTTGCATTCTTTGTTTTCACAAAAAAAACCCCTACATTGTAACATAAATTACTTGTTGCTTAACAAAAATTCAGTTTCTTTTTCTTTCTTGTACTTAGAACTTTGGCATTATTCAGGCTGGCATGGACATTTCCCAACCTGTTTGGCAGTAGGAAGTTCATGTGAAAGTTATTGCCATTAAAATGAAAGCTAAAGTTACTGTGTAAGATTTTCAGGAATGTCTTTAAAGGGAAATAACTAAGTTGGCACCCACCATAACCCTGGTCCTTTCTTCTTCCTGCCTAGAATGTGGTCACAATGGCTGGGGTGGCAGTGGAATAGGTGCCATTCTGGTATCATGAAGACGGAGACAACGTACTCGAGGATGGCTGCATGGAAAGGTAGGAGTCTGGGTCTCGATGACGTCCTTAGACTACCATAACCACCCTGGGCCATCTTCTTCTAAGTGCTTTGTAATGTAAGAGAAAACAAAGCCTCTAGTTGGTTCAACCATTGTTTTTTGCATGTTATCTATTGCAGTCAAACTCAAATCCTGATTGTCAGTTGTTTGCTTTTGACAAACTTCTTCTCTTTAAGAATCTTGCATTGGTTCAAAGGCAGCCTGACAGGAAAATCATCTGATTATCCTTAAGGAGAGACCAGCGGTTCTTCAGGTCAGACCTCTAGCGTCCATTTTTCCATCTTGTGCACTCTGGCTCATTTGCATCTCAGGAACTTTCTGTGGGTGATACTGGATGTCACTCGATGCTGGAGAGGTTTGTTGCAGACTTTGTTCCTTCCTGGTGGAGACTTTCTCCCATGATAAAGGCAGAAAATGCCCTACAGTCACTTTCCTAGTCTCCTTTGTGGTGAAGATACGAGCATGTGACCTAATCCTGTCCAAAGAGACCTGAAGGGAAGGCTACTGGGAAAACTCTAATAAAAAGGGACACATGGAAACAAATGCCTAGAAATGCTCAGTCATCTTGTGGTTGGTAACCTGGTGAGGATTGCGAAACATCGGTGGGAAGCTTGTGGGTCCATTGCATACCTTCGAGTCACATCACCAACCCTGGACGCTAACTATACCATTTTGGATACTCTGTCACTGCCATTTGAAAGAACTCTGTGACAGAGGTGACAGAACAGTGCTGGCCACCCACTTCAGCATTTCTAAGTCTCTTTCTTTAAATCGAGCTGCTCACTTTCTTAGCCAAGTAGATCTCTGGGCAACCTGCTTGGCTGGTCATTCAAACATGTCCAGACAGGTCTGTATCTGCAAGGAGTATAGTTTAGGCTTTACTCCGGGACTCCTGCTTTAAATGCTTAATGTAATCCTCAATGCAAATTTTAATACAATCATCACGGTATGGTATGCTGTTATTTCTTTAAAATAGTAAAACAATTTTTATGCTCAATGAAAAGTATTTATAAGGAATACCTGATCGTTAAAAAAAAATCAGTATTATATTTTTAAAAATCCACAACATGAATTAAAATATGTGAAGTCAAACATAGCCCTAAAATTTTATCACGTAATAAAAATATTTGAAAATAATTTGCAGGGTTTTTTTTTTTTTTTTTTTTAGGAATGATCGATAGCATTCAAAGAAGATACCAAAGGATAAATATTTTATTTGCTACAAATAAGTACTAAATTTCCATTGGCATACCCTAATATATCTTCAAATGTGATATTTGCTTTTAGTTAATATATCCTCAGATGAGATATTTCCTTTTTAATATTAATTTGTGTTCTAGATCAGGTAGGGACAGCAAGACAAATAGGCTTAACATTTAATATTTTCGTCTGAATCTTCAAAATACATATATGTACATTTTAAATTGTTTTTCGGCCTCTTTTCACGCCATGGCAGGAGTGCTGCTTCAATGGTCAATTCTAAACTGAACGACTCCGGCTTTATCTAACTCACACAAAACACTTAAATGAAAAGTGAAAAATTCAGTCAATCATCCAAATATTTTCAGGCCCATAGGCAAAGCATTGGAATGATTAAATTTTTTACCATCCCCAGAGATGTAGGCAAGGTAGAAATATGGTGTTTGTTTTTATCTTCTGAAGAACTTACCAAATTACGGGAGGAAATCTCTGACTTGTTATAATTAGGGAAAATAAACCTATATCTTTGCGTGTTACAATCACACATTGTTACCAAGGATGTTAAGCTTCCTGAATAATGAACGAAGTGGTATTCCAAGAGGAAAGACTGCTAAGGGAATCTGAAGAGTCAAATCATTTCAATTTTCACAAATGAGGAAACACATTCAGGGTCTTATAGTTATTAGCAGATGCTGGATGGAATTTCAGATCTCCTGATTCTTTTAGTTCAGTGTTCTCCTAGCAGACTACTTAGCCAAAAAGCTATTAAGAAAGTAAAAAAAAAGAAAAGATGTTGCAACTTTGTGTATCCATGATACACAGGTGCATAAATTTGTTCCCAGGAGCAAATGAAAATAGAAAGGAATTTGCTATATGTATCTATAAATCTAAAAAAAGACTTCACAAAAATGCCAAAACATTCCCCAAATAACAGACTCGCTTGGATGGGAAGGACTACTACAAACATCATGAGCACTGTAGGAAATGTCATTCACCACCTTCAGGGCTCTGGCCAATAGTGTGTAAAGACAGAGAACTAGGTTACATGGGAGTCAAAGCATAAGCATTACTAAGGCTTTAGTGATGGCTAGATTGGAAACGGTGGGGCTGAGTGAAGGGGAAGGGGCAGAGAGGAGAGAGAGCTAGTAGTTCTGAGAGAGAGTAGTTCTTGCCCCACACATGGGGCAAGCATGCGCTGCCACGTTTCAAAGCAGGGACAGTAGGTGGAAGTGGATGTCAGACCCTCACTAACCTCAGCAGGAAGGTGAGGCGTTCCTGCTCCTGTTTTCTACAGGCCTTGTTTTCATAGGTAAGGCCAATTGAGCCCTGCCCTTGGTTTTTTTGTTTTTCAAAAGTCACCTAGTTAATCTCAAGTTTATTTATTTATTTTTTCCTTTTTGTCTTTTTTCGTGACCAGCAACGGATCGCAACCCTCAGTGTCGCACCCGTACCGGACCGGGACCGGCAACGGGATCGCAACCCTCAGTGTTGCGCCCGCACCTCGCTCAGCCAGTGAGCGGCCGGTCTGTACGTGGGATCTGAACCCTCGGCGGGAGCGCCGCCGTGCTCCCAAGCCGCGCACTGTAGCAGTGCGCCACTGGGCCGGCCCTCAAGTTTATTTTTTCAATGAAGTTTAGAATTTTCAGAAAAATTATCCGAATCCTGGAAATAAGACAAGGTGGGCAGCACATCCCTTTAATGTCATATGTAGAAAAAGGTCATATTAAGATTGTAGGGGTATTAGTTCATGGTTTGCTATTGATTCAAGGTCCCAGAATTAGTGAAATTACTTGCTAAGTTGTAGATTTTTGTCTGGGAGATGCAAATAATTTCTGTCATGTGAAACAGATCATCTCAAAGGTTTATGGCCTGTTGGACATGAGCTAGTATTTTTAGAAAAATCAAACTTGGAAATCTTATTCTAACTTGTCTTCATTAGATTGTTTATATATGCAGAATTTTTTAAATGCTCTCGGAATCAGTTATATTATTAGTGAGTTAAAATTTTTGACATGTGCTCATTTAATATTTGCTGGATAGTCATGATGTTACCTCTTTGAAAATTATCTATTAACAGATCATGTTTTTCCTAGTACCACCCCCCCAAAATATCTTGTCAGGATTTTGAATTAACTTCATTCCATTTATAGATTCATTTGGGGAGAATTGACATCCTTACAATACTGAGATTTACTCCTCAGGAGCTAGTCCTTTTTTCCTTTCCTTAGAGTTTTATACTTTCTTTCATTTAGATTTTTTCATTTTATTCTTGGGTAATTTATGTTTTTGTCGTTGTTAATGGGAATTGTTTCAATTTTTATTTTCTAACTAGTTACTTTTTGGAATATAAGAAAGATTTTTTTTTGGTGTGTTTATCCTATAACCTACCATCTTACAGAATTCCTATATTGTTTCTAATAGTTTTCCTTTTTTTAGTTTTCCCTGATGTACAATAATATTATATTCGAATAATAATTTTGCTGCCCCTTTGCCAATATTTATAATTCTTATTTTATTCTCATAAAGCACATTCAGAATAGTGCTGAATAAAAGAGGGAATAATAAAGCAAACAGAGCACCCTTCTTGCATAACATCATCACACTTAATGTGAAGTGAAAATTCCAAAAGTCACTACAGAAAAAGCATATTTTTAGTAAATTAGACGCAAAGGAAAGATATCTTTAGATAGGCCAATCTCTATTTTTTCCCAGTTCCCTTCTCCTGCCAATATATGTCAAGCTTTGACTCCTCAGTGTATTGATGGCAGAAAGGGAGCTCCGTTGGATACTAGCACACATTTAGTTGTTTTGATATTAATCATCTCCGTATAAAGCAACTGTAATGTTTTCTCAATGTACCTGGCATCTCAAAAAAATTTTGCTGCTTTGCTTTGAGATATAAAAGATGGTGTTTTTAAAAGTGGGACGTGAACTTAGAGGAAGTGACTGGAACAGGGTTCACCATTCCTGCAGGTCTTTCTAGCAGGGTACCCTGTGCAGGTGAAGGGGAGGGGCCAAGTAAACAGCATTCCTGTCTTGCCAAATGGCCCTGGTCACTGCGTCAGCCTTGCCAAGGGCAGGGCCCCCACTATATACTCTGTGGAGCTGCAAGCTGAATACAGAATACTTTTCTGTGCCTCCTGCCTGTGGAGCAGGCTTGTCTGCCCCAGATCCCACTTGAATAGATGAAAAGAATCCGTTTTTGCCTTGGCTCAGGGCCTGCAGTGGTGGCCACAAAGGCGCTTACAGACAAACTGGAGTAGAAGGGTAGCAAAGAAAGGGGAGAGAACACTTAGAAACATCTGAGAAGAAATAAACAAGAACATTTCCAGCTGATGTAGATTATGAGTTATTCAAATGGCCCCTTTGCTCTCATTTGGAGAAATGAAAATTGCAAAGAAATGAGTTACAACCTCCTGTGGCTTCACTGGAATCCTGTCTCCCAGCTTCTTTAAGGAAATCTAAGTAAAAAGAGAGCTATCAGCCCTAGAGGTGGGATGTTGGGAGATGAGAAAACACATCGCGAGCAAGATGGATGTCTCCCCGGAAGCTTGATCCAGGAATTTAACCAAAGTAAGAGAAATGCCGATTCATGCATGATAATGGCGTTGGGAAACCTAGCAGTGATTTTTATCAATGTGCTTTGTTTGGTGGGTAATTGTGAGAACTGGTCCCTTTGATTAAAAGTTCTCTTTGGGAATAGCTGGAAAGGCAAGTCCTTACTCTCTTTCTATTCTTTTTAGAGTCAGTGAAACGGGATTCTAATGTCTGAGAAATGATTCCTCCTAATATTCCTGCCTTGAAAGCTTTGTAGAATACAGTCCCAGGGAGAGATCTGTCTGTAGCCCCAACCCAGGATTGAACAAGGAGTAGGACTGGCAGGACCAAAGCTAGTGAGGAAGCTTGATCCTTCTAGGAACCAGATGGGTAAACTTTAGGCTGTTTCCAAATGACAGAACATGCATGTTTTGGGAGGAAAATAAATAGACTATCGGGACTATCATAAACTATCAGGTCCATGATATTAATGGTGAAACCTCTTCTACATTTTTCCCTATGATTTTATTTCTGCCCTTGTTGCCTATCTGCTTGTTTTTGGCCTTTGCCGATGTGTAGGGTAGTGTTTTGGTATGTTCAGCACGGGGACCTGAGTGCCTGTATCAACATCACCAGGGATGCATATTAAAATGGTGACCCCCTAGGCCTCACCCCAGAACTACTGAATCAGAATATCTGGGAGGGAAGAGGAATGTGTGTGTCTAATTTTCTCAAGTTTGAGAACTGGGGCTCTGAAGGCACGAAGACCTGAGTTCAAACCATCGTCTTGCTGGCTACCGTGTGATGTGAGGCAAATTATTTATCCTTTATTCCATTTCTCTGGGTGGCAAAATGGGGATAATTATACTTCCTTGAAGCTGTTGTTGCAAATACCAAGTGACATATTTATAACAAAAGTGAACAGCTTAGCATGGAGCAGAAAATGTTTGATACATGTTAGTGATCATATTTGGTATTATATATGGAACACTTACTCTGCTCCATGCCCAGCTGTCACAGATTCCTGAGTGGCTGTAAATCAGCCTGATTTATACCTCACTGGTCTGTCCCTCCTTGGCCCTTTGATAGCCAGTCCTCCCATACACACTGCCTTATAAGCAAAGAAGAGCCAGCTTATGGGAGCCCTTGTCCCAAGTATTTGCCCAGGACAATTTTCTCTGTTGCTCTTGACCCCATCGCTCCCCACCTTGATCTTCTCATATCTGCCCGTGGGCCTGTTTCCTGGCTTCTGTATCTGCTGCTTTGCTCAACTTGGTGGCTTCTGCAGGCTGCTTCAGAGATCCTTGCCTCTCTTTAATCTGCAGTCTATCTTTATTTTGGCATTACTCACAATTCTCTATAAAAGACTCTCCCCCAAGCATTCCCTTTCCTGTGGAACTCACAGTGGTGTGAGGAGGTCCTCCATTCCTTGTCAGAGGAAAGGGAATCAGACTACCACACTGGAAGCCCAGATTCACAATAAACAGACACATACAGAGTGTTAGAAAACAATTGGAGTATTTGCTTAAAAATACTGGCCTCCTGGAGTTAGAGTGTTTGGTCCTTACTCCTCTTTATGAAATACTTTATGTGTGATTTTAAACTCAATTCCACTCTTGTCTTTCAAGACTGAAAAGTGGGTTTGTGTGAGCTTTTTCTGGAAGGAAGGTGTGCTAAGTAGGGTGTGTGAGAACAATTAGAACAGCATTGTGAGCACGACAGCTTCCAACTCAAGAAGTTGGTTATTAATTGCTCAAAGCTTGAAATGCCAAATATGTGTGCGTGGGTGGATATGATTTCTCTCTCTCTACCTCCCTGTCTCATTTCTCATACTTGTTAAGTTTCAGCAATTGGGTACTCTCGCTGAGAGAGCAGTATAGACAAGAAACATCCCCAGCATAGTTGCCCCTCTTTAATGGCTGAGGGAGCATATAAGCTATATGAAAGGTAGCACAAAGTAATAATGTTCTCACAGATTCCAAAACACCAGCTGCAAACTAATTCATTCTTATGCCTTTGTAATGGAAGGAGTCGGAAAATATTATCGTCCTTGGTTTTCAGGTGTGAGATTGGAGGAGTGGAAGCATTCATTCATTTCCCCGAGGTTGCTCTGTGAGTCTCTGGTGGAAACCGAACTTCAGTAACAGCCCAATTAACACTTTTTAAGTACCTGGTAGCCCTTGGAAGTGCCGACCCTCAGTCCCTGGAGATGTACAGAAGTTCACCAGAGAAATCTCTCTCTCTCTCTCTCACTCACACACGTGTGCACATGAGCACACGCACGCACACACACACACACACACACACACACAGCTACAGAGAAACAGGAAGTTTTGCTTCTCCCAGGCTCTGCTTTTTGAAGAGTAACCAGTATATTGTGATAATACACCTCAGAGCCAGGTTTGGTGAGTTGCAGAAAGTCCTGGATTTGTAGATAAAAAGAACTATGCCATCACTATGGGTATTACAGTCCACCAGCCCTGAATTCTGGGTAACATTGATGACAGTTTTATTTCTTGGAAGCAAAATAAAAATTGAGGTCTCAAAAAGGTTAATTCAATGACCAGGTACTAATGAAGACTGACTATAAGGTAAATAGATTTATATTTACAGAAAACCAAACAAATGTAAAGTATATGAAACTTGGGAATAAAATTAATGAATATCTGGACCAGGTCCTGAGGGAATATGCCAAGAACTGAACCTGTTTCCTATAATGAACTGAATTTCGGCAGTAATTAGTACCAGACAGCATTAACTATGTTCCCAACTGCTCAAGGATTTTAGTCAATTATAAAAACATAACAGTGCTACCAGAACATGCATGAACTTTGGAACTTTTCTGGTTTTATCACCCAAGGCCCAGGGCCAAGGCCTGAGCATAAAACCAGTCTTTGAGACCCTCCTTGAGACCTCCCAAGAAAAAACGTGAAATAAATGTCAGATAGTGTTTTAAGAAACACCTCTGCTGGGGTTCTCACTTTTTAACTAACTAAAATCCTTTATCCAAAGGGCTGAGGCACTACCATGGAATTCTAGGTGTCAGCCAGCAGGTGAGGGAAGATTTCTGACTCTCAGAGGTCTGTGATGTGCACACACTTTTAGCAACAAAGATGATCTCCCAGCCATTGCTTATTAGAGCAAAACAGAATCACAACAACTAGAAATGTCCAACAATAGGGGACTATTAAAGGCAGTATGGTATGGACATATAATCATACATGTTGAGCATCCCTAATCCAAAAATCTGAAGAAATGCGCCCAAATCTTAAATATTTTGAATATCATGATGCTCAAAGTTCTTGCTCAAAGGAAGTGCTTCCTGGAGCATTTCAGACTTTTGTTTTTCACATTAGGGGTGCTCGACCAGTAAGTATAATGCAAATATTACAAAATCTGAAAAAGTCTGAAATCCAAAACACATCTAGTCCCAAGCATTTCAGATAATGGATATTCAACGTGTGCAAAAATAATGTTGTAGATAAATATATACGGACATGAAAAGCTAAAAAAAAAATGATTAAGGGGAGAAAAAGCAGATTGCATGTTATTTTCTGTATGATTCTGTTTCTGTTAAATTTTTTATGTACACCCATGTATATAAAGATATGTAGAATATATGTACCAAAATACTGGTAGTGATTATCTCTGAATTGTTATTATGGATTTTTCCATTTTACTGCCATTTCTAATTTCTTAACAAAGTGCTTGTATTGCTTTCTCTCTGTTTTAGTCTTTACTTTAAAAAAATATATACAATATTACACATAATGTTTTTAAATAAAAATATTTTTACTTAAACACAAAAGGCCATATTCCCTTTTGCCTCCCAAAAGTAAGGAGAGATTCATGAGCATCTTAGTAGTTCATCAATCATTCATGCATCCTCTGTTACAGGTGTCAAGTATAGAAATCTAGGCTAAATAAAGCTGTGCTGTATCCCTAGTTCCTTCAGAAAGGCTGAGGAAATTTCCATGGTGCCAGGCTACGAGGCAGAGTTTCTAGTGGCAGTAGCTACTGTACTTCTTTTCATTTCACCCTGGACACATGTAGAATATCATGACAGTCTTTGAGGTAGGACAGTTCTTGTGTTGTTCTTAGGACCCCTCATTGGGTTCCTGCTGTTGCTGGCCACGGGAGCCATCTCTGACATTTTAAAATTAGTAACTAACACAGATTTCGAAAAGCATAGTCCAACATATAAATGTTATTTCTGAGAAATGAAGTCACTCCATTCTGAAGACCAAGTTTAGAGGTTGTGCACCAGCAGACAAGACTTTACATAACAGTTTGTCTTTGTTCCTCGAGCCATGTGTGACCTTTCTGCTCCTTCCTGCTGATACCATCCCCACCAGAAAAATACAATCTGTTTCTCCTAATGTCCCTCCTTCCCTCCTGAGCCTTAGTGGAGAATAATAACAGCAGCTGTGTGACTTTTACATAATATAAATGCTTTATTTACTTTTGTATTTAATTTTATGCATCTGTCCAATGTTTGCACAGCTGTTTGATGTCTATATGCCCATAGATCAGCCTTTGCTAATTTTACCTATCTTAAACTCTGAGCATTGAGAAACAGACGGACCTCCCTGTTCACTTTTCTTTGCCCAGCCTCCAGCATGGTACCATACATATGAGAACTTAATTAAGAAGGGTGCTTCTGAGTGAGATTTAGCCATCTCCCAGAAGATAGCTTTCTCCCTTGATAAGAAGCAGAGCCAAAATTTCCTGATCTGCTCAGGGAAAATATGGTAGTTGACTTTGTTTTTCCTGTCAACGGACACCACTGTAGTATCAAGGTGACATTGAGAAGATTTTTGTCTCTTCCAAGAAACTGCACTAGAGGATTTGGGGAGATGTAGGATGTGAGTGCCAGCCCAGGCTAGTAATTATGGAATAGCTTAGGATGGAAAAATAGCTCTTATTCAGGCTTACTTGCCCATCAAAAAACAGTAAGGACTGAGAGTGTGAAATGCCAATGGTATGGATAATCAATATACAAGAGCTTAGCTTGAGTCATTGCACCTGAATGTGGATTTGTTTCTGATGCTATCTTCTTGTGGGCATGGGAAGAGTATGGCCATCTGCTCCAGTTGCAGTAGCTGGAGGCAGTGGTAGAAACGTAAAGGCCAGGACCCCTCATCTTCTCCCCTCCTGTAATAGAGGGGAGGGAATAGGATCAGAAGGGCATTCTCTTTTGATGGTCTTTCTCCTGCCATGTATAGGAATGCATGGATGACACTATCCTTAAATAACATTCTTGTCCAATTTGTTTGACCCAGCCATCAACACTATTTACGAAAAAAGATATATCTCTTTTATTACCATATAGACTAAATTTTAGTCAGTTTGTACCTCTCTATGCCTCAATTTCCCTCAAAGTTAATAGTGCCTCATACTTGATAAAACATAAGTTCTTCCGTTGAAAGGTGCACAGAAAACTCTGAACTACCTAAATTGTAAACTTTTCAGCTGCTTGATCCTACTTCACTACTGTAGTACTCTTTAACAAAGTATTCATTGCCATGAGTAAGGGGGTTGTTGCTTTTTTTTTTTTTTTTTTAATCCATCAAGAACTACAGAGTAATACTTTTTAAATTAGAACATGACCCAGGAAAGAAGGAGTGAACTAGCAAGTTTGAGTCATCAGCTCTGCTTGAGACTGGCCTTTTATATCACTCTGGGGAGTAACGCTGTTTGTTTTCAGCATGAAATACTTAAGAGAAAAAATTAAGTGGAGAGCAAGGGAATAATATTTTGATAGAGTAGTTTTATTGTTTTGTCTGATATATTATGACCCCCAGCCCCCAGTATATCCAGGGATCATTCATACTTAAAGTTAAATACAAAATAACTTTTCAAGCCAAGTACAAGTGATTTTTTTAAAAATAATAAAATGCCATCTAGAATTATCCACCACAATTCTTTTCAAGTTGCCCAGGAAACCTTGCATCTATTGCACTCAGTTTCAGAATATTTCAACACATATTTTGAATATAGCAGGAAAGGTAAATTCTCAGCCAACACATATTTTGAATATAGCAGGAAAGCACAGATGTTTTAGACCTTCTGAGATGCATTAAATTCTGGAAACTAGAAGCTGTAAAAGACAAAATCGTGGGAGGGGAATTGCAGGGATCCCTGGGAAAGCAGCAGCCCTGGAGTTGAATGACCTCTCTTTGATCTCTAGCTTTCCCGAGTCACTTTCCCATGCATTTCCTCAACACTGCTTTCGGTTCTTTAGATCTAATAAAAGGCTTCGGGGTTGGGAGCATCACCAAGCTTCTGAGTAGAGTGCTGATTCAGGCTGAGCTTGGAGGGAGGAGCGAAGCACTCAATGTGTTTACAGTAAAGTGTGTGTGTGTGTATGTGTGTGTTCGCATGTGAGAGAGAAAAAGAGAGAGAGAGGAGGAGTAGCAACATCTCACCACTGTCACAGCCACCAATGGGAGCTCTAGCTTCCTCCAGTTCGCCTCAACTAAACATACACTCCAAATAAAGCAGCGTGCTTGCTGAGGACACACAGATTCTAAGTCCCCTAGACCCCAGCCCCCTTCCAAACATTTTGCTGCCCCTTTCAGATCTCATATACGGAAATGTTATAGTTTCCTCTTTGTCCATTAAGTCTTTCATGAACCTCCACATAATTGTGTTTGATAAGAAGTGGAATTAATACTTTATACAAATGCTTCTATTTCAATGCTATTCCTTTCACTTCCTGGTCAAAGTTCGCAGCTGACTATAAAATAGATTGTGCTGCTGCTCCCGAAGCTGCAGAATACAGAGCCTCACCCAGTAGGTGATGTACTTCAGTGACTGTATAGATTGCTTTGCCATCTCAGAAAGCTTTTTATGTTAATTTTAGAATGCTGAGTGATTTAAAAATGCTGATTTTCACCAGTGTTTAGATGTATTTCAAAAATATATTTATTTCTTCCTCATTTTCAAAATATTTGACAAATGGAAGCATAATAATCACTGTTAATTTCTAAATTTCCTTTCTTCCAAAACATTTTTATAATAATTAAATCATTCCACCTATGTTTATGATACCCAGGTAAAGAAGTAACCAAGCAGGCCTATTTTACAGATGGAAACACAGAGATGTTCATTGACTTGTCCAAGGTTATATAGTGAGGCAAGATAAAAAATGAAAGAGAATTTGCATCTCCTAATATTTACCATATTCCTTTTCAACATGGTGATTATTTCAGTTGGGAATGAGAAGGCACTTCATATGATCTGGGTTTAATTTTTCTGTGCCTTCTGTATATCAAAACCCTAACTGCACAGTTAGACAATGATTTTGTCCTATGGCATTAAATTATTCATTTAATATGTACTTTCTCTGTTGACTCTTGATATTTTCTTAGATTTCCAGTACAGTTTGTTTTGATTTGATTTGCAGTGAATTGCAAATTATATAATTATTTGCAATTGTCCCCACTTGTAATAAGTATGAAGATAGATCCACAGCAATAAACAACAGCAGAAAAGAAGTGAGCATACAGATTTTGTACCATGATAGTACCATTTATTCATTCATTTGACAATATGGATTCAATGGTAAATAAACAAAGTCCCTGCCTTCATGGAGCTTACATTTTAGTAGGAGAGACAAATAATAAATATCAATTAACATAATCACATAGTGATAAGTGTTTGGGAAAAAAAAAGCAGAGTAACGGGACAGAGAAGGCAGAGCTATTTTAGATATTAGTCAGTTGGGAAAGTTAATTTAAAAGCCAGGAAGATGAAGTGGTCCTGACAGGTCTGAGAAACAGCGGGAGGCTGGTTACAGCTGGAGCAGAATAAATGGTAAAAGGTAAAGACTGGAGAGGTGAGTAGGGGTTGAAGAGGATTGAAAGTCTGGGGAAAGGACTTTGGATTTTGTTGTAGTGTGATTAGAAGCATAGAGCCCTAGAGGGTTTTGAGCAAGAAGAATGACATTATTTTGCTGATGTTTAAAATAAATTCTCTGGTGGCTATGTTGAGAACAGATCATGGAGAGGAAAGAGTGAGAGCAGGGAGAACAGTTGGGAGACTGTTGCAGTCACCCAGGACAGGGATAGTGGGGGCAGACATGGGTGTTGATGGTTAAGAGAGGAAAGAGATTGGATTCAATACGTGCTTTGAAGGTAGAACTGGAACGATTTGCTGCCAAAATGAATGTGGTGGTTGAGAATAGGAGACATTTTTGTCCTGAGATGGGGAAGATTTGGAGGAAGCAATTTTTGGTTTTGTTTTTAATATGGAAAATCAAGAGTCCTGTTTTAGGCACATTAAGTTCGAGGTATCCAAGTGGAGATATCATGTAGGCAGCTGATATCTGAGCCTGGAGTGCTGGGGAGAGGTGAGGGTTAAAGGCTATTTAAAGCCTTAGGCTGGAGGAGACTGCCCAGGTGGGAGTATAGAAAGGGAATAGGAGATAAAGCCCAAGGTCAGAGCCTTGAGGCAGCCAACATTTAGAATTCTGAAAGAGGAGAAGGACTCCATGGAGGAGACAGCAAATGAGCTACTCTCCGGCTGAATGATTCAAAAGCAGACCTGTCGATAGGTACAGCTGGGGTTAAGGTTTAAAGACTGAAAAAAGTCTTTGTGGAAGAATAACCAAAAATTTTAAATTATTGTGATGGAAGGTAATAAACCAAAATATGATGGGGAGAAGAGAGAAAACGGAAAGTTTATCATTTCAATGAATACATCAAGGATTAGTCACATCTCAGTGAACAGGACTATTGATGTTCCCCATAGTTGTTTTTTGTAAAGGGTTCAATGTTTAGTGAGGCTACCCCATGGACTTCAATATTAGCTCAGAGAATGCTACAGACAGACAACAAACCTTTTTCAAAAATCTCTTTTGTTGTCCTGTTTTATGGGAACGCAATATGGAGTTGGCCCTTTGGCCAGGAAAAAATAAATAAGGAACACAACATCAACTGTCACTTCGGGAAAATTCTCTATTAAACCTGGCCCACTTTCAGCAACTCATGTTTCTCAATCCAGCTGTTGAACATTCAGTTTTAAGATACAAACAAGCTTCTCCTCTCCGCCCCGCTCAATTTCCAGGCTCTCTCTAAAACTCAAGGTTAGGTAAGTGTTGCAGTCCTCTGTGTGGCTGCCCTCTTTGCTGGCTCTACTTGTCTGCACTGTGACGCTGCTTCAGTGCCTGGAGGGGACTGCAGTGCAACAGATCTGAGATGCAGGGAGTGAGCCCAGATGCTACCTCCTGGAAGATGACAGTGCCAAAGCTGAGAAAGGAGGCCACTCTGAGGCCTCCAACAGCTTCAGAGAGAGTGGGAATTTTTTTTTTTTT
>NW_007730383.1:129199-131114 GCF_000696425.1 Galeopterus variegatus
AGTTGCCCAGCAATTGCAACCTTCAGCTTATAAAAATTTTTATAAAAATTCAGTTTATAAAAATAACTACTTATTTATAGGACATTTGGGTAGTTTATCCAAAGAGAGGGAGTGCTGGCTCAGGATGAGATTAAAGAGCATCAGCACCCTTGAACTTGCTCATATATCTCTGACATTTGGAAAACACATGTGGAATCCATTTGTTCTTTCTCTGAACTAGATATAATACAAATAGGGAGAAAGTTTGAGGCTCTAAAGTAAAACATCTGTATCATTCCTTGTATGCATAGATCCTTGCTCCTTTACATATTCCTCACCTCTGCCAGCTGAGCGTAAACCATTTAACATTCAGCGGCTGCAGCTGAATTTCAGGGTGTGATGGCAAAACAGTGGGATATGAAAGCTTTTTGAAAAGAATGTGGAATGTTATCATCTTAGTTGAGAGTAGCCAAGAAGAGACTGGGGCCTTGGGCAAAACCTGCTTCCCATAGAGACTTGGTTTTCTGTCCCACACTGACTTCTTTTTGGTATCACAGTGTGTTTGCCTTTGATGCTTACCAAATCCTAGAGAACAGCAAAAGCTACTGAATCCATACCTGTCCCTCTCTGGCAGAGATAGCTCTCTGTGGCCCAAAGGTGAATCCCAGGGAACTGTGGCAGTTTGGTGAATGAATAATTTTTAAACTATAGTCTTATGTGAAAGTTGAAGGTCTCTAGTTTTTTCAACATTTACCTTGCTGTTTCTCTAGCATTTAGGAAGTATCCACGAAGACCCTTAGGGGTTCCAAGTGCACCTGCCTATTTCTGGTAGAGGGCTGCACTACATTTATTTAAAGCTGGCTTTAAATTTTTCCCATCCCAGTTTGTGCCTCTATGCAAATCTTCTCATTCCCATCCTTTCCTTGGTTCTCTTCTAGAAAACATCTAGAATCTTGGCTTCAAAGAAACTTTGGTTATACTGAAGCTTATGGGAGAGTGGGATTACTGTACGTGTTCACGCCCTAATTTCTCTCCAGGATGTGGTGAAATTCTAATTCCTGTTTGCCCCTGAAATTCTGCTAATCATGATCAAGGCCACATTTTATATTCAGTGACTCCCATTGAAATGACTAAATGCTGACTGGACTCAAATCACTGCAGTGACATTAGATGATGCAGTATTTGGCATGGATAGACCTGAGGATAAATTATTTAGGCACCCCCCCCTCCCATTTATATACCTAATGAGTCAGAAGGAGTGAAGGGTACACACAGAGGAAAAAATGAAAATGGAAAACGGTAGAATGTCAAGATATATTTCCTGTGTTCTGTCACACAGATGGTCGTTGCAGGTGGAAGTGCTGCGCGGCCTTTCGAGGCTGAACAAAAGGAACAGGGAAGAACCAAGGGCAGTGCCATCCACAGGCAGGGGCGCCCTGCGAGCTCGTTCACTTGTCTCCAAAATCTCCTTTCTGTCTAGCCACGCACCTTCAAGTCTGCTACTCTTTCACCTTTCCTTGACCTTCCTCTCCCCTGCCATGCCACTTGAAATGTTCTGGTCCGTAACTCTGAACGAAGAAGCGACTGACGGAACTTCTAGCACCCCCTCCACCCTCACCCCCCATTACAAATAACCGCGGACGCGAGTTGATTCTAGACCCCAACGCGCAAAGGATGGAGAGGCGAGCATTTTCCTGACTTGCGGTGACGGTATTCTGCGGTCAGCCGCGAGCGGAGAGGAGCCACTGCCGTAGTCTCGGAGGATGCCTCTTCCTGGTGTTACTCCTGCTGCGGCAGGTTTTTAATTTTTGCCCCGCAACACAACGCAGAGGCCGAGGCAACACACCCTGCGTCCGAACACCGCAGGCAGCGTCTCCACCCACCTCCCGGAGCCTACCTATTCCCCAGTCACCGAAGGCGGCCCGCGTGCCCCTCG
>NW_007730383.1:132476-133659 GCF_000696425.1 Galeopterus variegatus
TGGGCAGGCGCCGCGGGGAAGGCTGTGGGGGCCTTTCTTTCTTTCTCAGAAAAAATTATTTTCGAACTAAGGGTTACGGATGGAATGTTGTTAAGAGGACCATCTCGGGTTTCCCGCCGTCCCTCCCCCTTCCCGGGACTCCTCTCCCCGGCCTCCGGAGGCGGACGGTGGTGCGGACCCACCGCCTTCCGCGCTCGCCTCGCGTTTCCCCACGGCCTCCGCCGACGAGCCGTCCGGACGGATTTCTGGCCTGCTGCAGTGCTCCCGTCCGAGGCTGCAGTCAAGCCACAGCCGCCACTACCCACAAATGGCCAAGTGGGGGCTCTGGGACACGGGCGCCCCCAGAGCAGCCACGGCGGGAGCGTTTCTCTCCGCTGCCCACGGGCTGTCGACATCGCGGGGCCCGCCCCCTGGTGTGCGTGGGGGCAGCTAAGCAAGATGTCTCTGCTCCCCGGGACTCCCGTGGAGTTTTTCCTCTCATCTTTCTAATTGGCTGAAGTTGCCGCTACATGTTGGACGGCCCTGGTGGCTTAGTGCCTTCCCCCGCCCGCGACTTCCCCTGCCACCCCTGTATCGTGCCTTTCTCATTTTGTTGACTTGATTAAATATTTATGTTAAAGGTTTTCGTAAATAGCACACAAGAAATGGTAGGGAAAAAAGTCAGACCTGATTTCTTAGCTTTAGTCTACCTGAGACCCTTTATAACCTCAACTTATGTTGCTGAAACTTAAAGAAGGTGGAGGGGAGGAGGAAACCCAGGGCACGAAGCTCGGGATGCAGTTTAATAGTTATCTTTTAGGAAATAGAATTTGGATAATTATAATTTCGTGCTGCATGCGGAATTAGAATCTGCTTTTAAAATGCTTGGGGCGCTGCATGATGTTACATGGATAGCTGGCAGCTGGGTTGTAGCATTGTTGTCAGCATCTCTTTTATTTTCCATTCTTTCAGAGTTTTATTTGGCACAGATTTAGACCTTTTAAGTCAGTCCGAATGGGAATAACTTTTCTGATAGATTGGTTGCTTTTGTAAACATTGTCTGTATTTGTATTTTTATTGGAAGAAGAAAAAGTCAATGGTGCTGAATTACAGTGGCTTCGAGTCCACAAAATGTGCTAGTTTGATTTAGTAATTGGATTTATTGTAATATTTTTGGGTAGCGATGGTCGTGATTCATTAATAT
>NW_007730383.1:134318-135627 GCF_000696425.1 Galeopterus variegatus
CATTTGTTTCTTGGACTCGAGTATGAAGGCAATAGAAGCTTTAATTGCAGCCACAACGTGATCTCAAAGTTTTTCAAGTACTCTTTGTATTCTTTTTAATAGGGCTATTTGTGCAGATGAGGTATTGTGATGTTGTGATACCCATTTTCAGGAATGTCTGGAGTCTTGATTCATTCCTAAATTGGATATTTGGTGATGCTTCATAGAAAAAGTATCTGTAATGGCGTGGGGTTGGAACTGTGCTTGAGCCAGTTATCTTTGTGCCATAGTTTCTATAGCAGTCTATGGAATAAAGCAGCACTTTGGACAGAGACTTGTCCAACCACAGATAGGGTGGAAGCCCAGTTTACTGTAGGATCCTGCACATCGAGGTGGGTGACAGGGTGAAGTAGTGGGGGAGAAAAAATGTAAGGGGGACAGAGGAAATGTTAGTTGGAAGAACCTTCTTCAGTTATATAATTGTTTTGTTTACTAGGGAGAGACTAAGAACTAGCAAGGCAGGCTCAACTGTTATTAGAGTCTTTGATGTTGGTTTGAATTCGTGTAGTTATGTTCATTTTATTTCTTTTTCCCAACCCCCACATTAGTTTCCAATCACCAGAAGCTTTTCACAGTTGGGCAATATTGTAATGGCAATACATTTATCTCCGCTTCTTTCTCTTTCTCCCTCTCTTTTGTTGGTGCTACATAATAGGTATTTTTATTGTTGCTGCTTGTTTTCTCTTTAGATGACTTATTCAGTAGTGTTTTCCTTTCCCAAACTGACCTGGCTTTATTATCTGTACAGTACGTATAGATTCACTGTTGACTGTAGGTGCATTTAATAAATGTTAAGGACGAGCAACTGTTTTGTTCATAAGACTGTGGTACAGCAAAAGGAAAATGAAATGAACTAAACATAGTTGTATTTTTAAAGACTGAGATTCATATGAGGTTATTTCAAAACGTTAATGGAAATATTTGTATTATCTTTTAATTCTGTTTTCCACAGACTTTCTGAAGTAACCTCGTATTCTTGAGAATTTCTAGTATTTAACCCATGAATGGGAAGTCTTATATCCATGGAAGTAGTCAAGAGGCTGCAAGGACATGAAGTGAGGTGGTGGTTGTGGTTCTGTGCCCTAATAGCTGTGTGGCATTGTACCTTCATTGGTCAAGTTATTTACATTTCTGGCTTATTTTCCTGATTTATAAAATAGGGATGTGAAGGCCTGCATGTCTTTCTTACAGAGTTATTGTGAAGGATCAGATGATAAAAAGGTGTGAAAATGTTTTGTAAAACTGCTTTTATATGGGTAAGGTATTAACT
>NW_007730383.1:136757-151885 GCF_000696425.1 Galeopterus variegatus
CCCTGACTTAGGAATTAACATTTTTGGCATGAATTGGCACAAGTGTTATTTCCTATCATAGCATTATAAGGATAAGACTCCTGGAAAAGTACTAATTTTTGCTTTGGAGCCAGATAGACTTAGGTTCAGATGCCAGCTGTGAACTTCTAAACTTTGATCTTGGACAAATTAATATCTTGGTGCCTCAGGTACCTCCTTTGTAATCAGGCAATAACAGTATTTTCTACTTTAGAAGGTTGTTGTGAGGATTAAATGAAATGATACATATCAAGGCTTAACACAATATCTGGCATTCAGAAAGCACTCAGTAAGTGATAGTTGATGATAATGATAAATTCTAGTCTAAAAAATATGCCTAAGATATTGTATATTACCTTTGCCCTAAGATTGTAGAGTTGTTCTCCTGAATGGTATGCTACTCGTTATGGGGTTTTCTCCTTTATTGAAACCATTAGTTTAGTTAACATCTGATAATTGGAATAACTGGAGAAATTTCCTATATGTTGAAGTGTATTTTTCTTAACCACCTGCTTGTTTCAGATAGTTAAGAAAGTGTGGAAGATTTTTCTGCTCTATTTTTCATAGATCTTGGTTCTTGATAATTTCCTGGTAATGTTCTTATATTTGCAAATTGAATTTAAGTACTGCTTCTATTTTGGTACTGGCTTTCTTTTCTTTCTTTTTTTTTTGAGAAAGATGTTTGAGAAAAATCTGTTTTAATTAGGCTGGGATTAGATAACTTTCCCTATGTGTATATTATACTCTAAGTCTTCCTTATAATTTGTATTAACATCTCTATAACATCCTCCTCAGAGCTGAAGTAAAAAAAAGTTATTTTTTTTCTTAAAATTAGACGTAGTCTGCTACCTAGAAACTTTGATATTAAGCTTCTCCCCTCACCCTTTCCCTTTCCCACCCTTTTAAGCTGCTTTTTGAGATATTTGGTTTAAATTATATTACTATTGAGAAATTTGATGTGCTTCTCGACCTCAAATGCTGGGTTTTTTTTGTGTGTGTGTGTGTGACTGGTAAGGGGATCGTAACCCTTGGCTTGGTGTCGTTCGCACCACGCTCAGCCAGTGAGCGCACCACGCTCAGCCAGTGAGCGCACCAGCCATCCCTATATAGGATCCGAACCTGCGGCCTCGGCACTCCCAGCGCTGCTGCGCTCCCAGGGCCGCACTCTCCCGAGTGAGCCACGGGGTCGGCCCAAATGCTGGTTTTTTTTAACATTAATCCCAAACTAAGAGTGAGCAAATAAAAAAGGTTATTGTTCCGACTGAGTTAAACAAATCAGAATTGGAGTCATTGTGGCTCTTGCAGTCTTACAAATTGTGCAGCTTATGGTGTTGGATGATGCTTAAATGCAGTGGGATGATCCAAGAGAGATATGGGAGGGCATTAAAATTCCCACGCCATCCTTTGTGGAACGGTGGGATGGAGGCAAAGGTGCCCTTCCTGTAAAACCAAAGAGCATCTCCACCTGGAAAACTGCAGGGATCTAATTGTAGCACCTCAAAACAAGTAGAGGCCAAAAGAAGACCCACTATCAAGATGAGACAGTATTTTCTTTTGAAGTTAAAAAACAAAACCAGAGATGTCTTATCTGGAGAGATGAAGTTTGAGCAGGAGTATTCCCCAAGGTAGTAAGATTAAGGATTTGATAAAATAGATATTTACAATTTCACAGTATAATTGGACAAGGAGGCCTTTGCTGGTATTTAAAGGAGATTGTTTTAGGATGGTAAAAGGAAGTGACAAATGAGGTGTTTGGCTTAATTTCTCATGAGAAAGACATGAGCCAGAATATTTAGAGTGGAAGTAAAATTCTGGTTTTCAGAGCTATCCAGTTATTTGGCTTTTGGCGATATATCTATTTACTACCTTGTTTTATATCCTGAATTATAATATACATTAATATTGGAGGTTGTGGAGATGGAAAGCATTGAGAGGAAAAGCATGTGTGACCCATCTGTTGTAGTATATTTTCTTTTGCTTATAACAGGATATCTGAAACTGAGTAATTAATAAAGCAACTTATTTCTTGCAGTTCTGGAGGCTGGGAAGTTCAGGGTCAAGGTTGGGGGGCATCTAGTGAAGGCCTTCTTGCTGGTGGGGACCTCTGCAGAGTACTGAGGCAGCACAGGGTATCACGTGTGTGTGTGGGGGGCGGGGGAGTGTGTTAGCTAAGGTCTCTCTTCCTCCTCTCATAAAGCCAGCAGTTCAACTCCCATGATAACCCATTAATCCATTAATTCATTAATCCATGCCCTCATAACACAGTCAGCTCTTAAAGGTCCCACCTCTCAATACTGCCACATTGGGAATTAAGTTTCAACATGAGTTTTGGAGAGGACATTTAAATGATAGCACCACCCATTATGGAAATGTTATGTTCAAATTGTCTCTATTAGAAAAGATAAGCACCATACTCTGGGAGAGAATCTAAAGTATAATCCATCAGTTTGCCGTAAAATAATAAAATCTTTGTTATTTGAAGTTTAGACTTGTGATCCTGGGCAGGCCGTTTGACTGCACTGTTCTTAATCCCTTGTGTGTAGGATGGAAATAATTCCTGTTCCACTTTTCATTGGGGAGATTTGTGGTCAAAGGACTCAGGATGAGTAGCATTTTCAGTAGTTTTAAAGAACATATCATGTGAAGTTCAGTAATTATCCAGTATACTAAACACAAACAAAAAAATGAAGTAACTTTTAACAAGGAAAGGAATTTTGAACCTGGAGTCAGAGGACCTGGGTATTCCTCTTGGTGCTACTGTAAATAGACTGTGACTTTGGACAAGTAATTCATCTCTCTGAACCTTATTTTCCTCACATATAGAATGAGGGGTCAGACTAGAGGTCTCTAACCTTCCTTCTTGCTCCAAATTTCTATGATTCTCAGATTTTTTTTTTTTTTAAGAAGGGTCCATCATCTTGCACTTGCCCAGTGTATTAGTTCATTTCCGTTTCTTATAACAAAATACCTGAAACTTGGTAATTTGTAAGAAGATGAAATGTATTGCTTACAGTCTGGGAGGCTGGGAAGTCCAAAGTCCAGGGGACACTTATGGTGAGGGCCTTCCTTGGTGGTGACTTCAACAACACGGTGTCTCATGTTGTGAGAAATACAGAATTTTTTTTTTTAAGTAGGGTCCATCATCTTGCACTTGCCCAGTGTATTAGTTCATTTCCGTTTCTTATAACAAAATACCTGAAACTTGGTAATTTGTAAGAAGATGAAATGTATTGCTTACAGTCTGGGAGGCTGGGAAGTCCAAAGTCCAGGGGACACTTATGGTGAGGGCCTTCCTTGGTGGTGACTTCAACAACACGGTGTCTCATGTTGTGAGAAATACAGAAGAGAGAGAGCTCCTCACTCTCCTTTTAAAGCCCTCAGAGCCATGCCCATGACCACCATTAAACCATCAGTAGATTAATCCTTTACTTGGGCATAGTCCTCACAGTCACTTCTTCAGGGCTCCACCTTTCAGTTACCATAATAGGATTTCCCACCCTCTCAACATGGTCACAGTGGGAACCAAGCCTCCAACACACTAACCTTTGGGGGGACACAATTCAGTCCATTATACCCAGTTTCCATTGACATACTCTAGGAGAACCTGACAGCTTTACTTGTTGCTTTATATCCAGTGGTCCTCCAGATCGAAGAGCAATCCTGGTAGGATGAGGGAAACCAAATCTTTCTATCAGTGAACTGAAAAGTATCCATTGAGTACATCTATGTATCTTGAAGCATGTTAGATGCAGTGGAATAAAGATATGAAAGAAGGTGTCAGTGAATCTCTGCGCTCAGGAGGTATTCATTTCATTGGAAAGGTTATATTATGAAAAAGGGTACTGTAAAACAGTCAGCAAGGTAGATAGTGGGATGATCAGGCAGTTTGAGGACTTGGGGTATACTACTGGAGAGGATACTTTTGTGGCCTTGTGACCTTGAACACAAGTAAAATGAGCTTTGTAGACTCCCTCCAGCTCTGAAATTTGGTCATTCTCTCTTTGATAGAGAAGCAGCAGCTCTGGATCAATCTGTCAGAAGACAACCCAAGTGAGAGTTTCTCAGTCAAGGCCAGATTTTTACACTCATTCTGTGTAATTGCTTGGTTTACTAGATGGAAGGAAAGAGTTACTTTAATTTACTCAAAATACATTGAAGGGACAGCCTTTCTTCTGAAAAGGCAAGCATATGACAAGAGACCAAAGTGATGCTGTTCCTGAGGTAATAAATTTGTGCCCTGGATTTTATTCCTTCTTGCCTTCTTAAGGCCTTCATTCTTGCAATTATTTTCTTTCCTAAATTACCATTCTCTCTTTACTGAATCATCTCTTTTAGTAGGCACCCATGCCTTATGTTACTTGTAGCAGTGATAACTAATTATCCACCAAATGCCATTCTCTGTGGCTTCCTTTTAGTAACATAACCTTCAGGTTTTATCTGGGCATGTTGCTGCCCAGCGAGGGACTACATTTCCTACTTTCTTCTTATAGCTGAATGAGGCCACGTGACTGAATTCTGGTTAAGTGGCTGTGAACAGAAGTGATATGTGCAATTTCTGGGTCATGGCCTTAGAAAGGGTGTTAGTTGCTGTCTGCTTCCTCTTTCCTTCTTTTTGCGGATGAGAATGTAGGATGTTAACACAGTACTGGGGCATATTATTCAACCTTGTGGGTGAGAGCAAAACCTTAGGGGGAAATGGATAAGATGGGTCCCAGGATGATCTCGTGGAGCAGAGCCACCTACTAGCTTTGGACTGCTTATTTATTTCTGGATGGTTAAGTGAGAGAGGAATAAAATTCTGTCTTTTGAGCTATTAATACCTTAAATGAATAAATCACCTCTGTTAAGCCACCCTCTCTTCTACCTTACAATCCCCTTCAGCTACTGCCTAATTTCTTTGCTCTCTTTTGCAGCAGAAATTTTCAATAGTTTATAGTTGCTGTTTCTCTTTCCTCACCACTGAGTCTCTCTTTAGCCTAATCCACGAGCTCTTGTTCCACACTCCACTGAAATTGTTTTTAACCAAGGCTTCAATGACCTGCCAAAGCTAGTGGTCAGTTCAGTGTCTACATCTTATTGATTCTCACCAGCATTTCATATTGGCTGACTACTACTTCTTACCGTTATCATTCTCATTTTCTGAATCCTTTTGCCAGTTTATCTCAAACCCCACTCCTCACTCCCATTTGAAAATTGGAATGTCTTTGGACTGTCAGGTGACTTCATCCATTTTTATGGTTTCAAATATTATTTATAAGCCAATAAAGCTCAAATTTCTGTATTTGGTACTGATTTTTTTTCCCCCTTGAGCTCTAGACTCATCTAGCTTTATACTTCCACTTTGGTGTCTAATAGACACCTAAGAGGGTGCATGAATAAAGCAGGGCTATGAATTACTCTTCCTTTCATTTGTTCCTTCCTCTCCCTTTCCCAAGTCTTCATCATCTCAGTAAAGTGGCACCATTATCCACCCCTGTGCAGGCCAAAATCTCTGGAGTCATCCTTGATTTTTTTTCCCTCATTTCATGTTAAGTATGGTCACCTCCACCTTCAGAATATAAATTGGACCTGAGTACATATCAGCTTTTTCACTGTTAAATACCTAGGCTAAGCTAGTAGCCTATCTCTTCTGGAAAACTGCCAACAGGCCTCCATACAACTACTTTTGTCTCTATCCTTCCCTTCACTCTTTCCATAGAGGAGCCGGTAAAATAATGTAAATCAGATCATATCACTCTCCTGCTTACTAGTTTCTGATACACTTAACACTAAAACTAAAATTTAAAATTTTATCTTGGAAATAAAACCTTCAACTTGGCGACTCATGAGGCCCTATATCAGTGGAGATTTTGCCCTTAGGGGACATTGGGCAGTGTATGGAGACATTTTTGGTTGTTACAGGTGGGGGTGGAGTGGGGGAGTTTGCTACTGGCATCTAGTAGGTAGAGGCCAGGGTGCTGCTAAGCATCCTTCAATGCACAGGACATGTTTATAGTGCATGATCTGGCTTCTGGCTTCTTTTCCAGCCTCAACTTCCTCTATTCTCTCCTTTGTTCACTAGGTTATAGTCACAGTAATGTCCCTCCAACCCCCCTTTTTTTTCAGTAGACTTTATTTTTAGGTTCACAGCAAAATTGAATGGAAGGTGCAGAGATTTCCTATATACCCTAGCCCCCACTTATGCACAGCTTCCCTCATTATCAATATCCCTCACCAGAGTGGTATATTTGTTACAGTTAATGAACCTATATTGACACATCATTATCACTGAAAGTCATAGGATGTGTAAGGATGATTCATTCTTGGTGTTGTATGTTATCTGGGTTTAGACAAATGTATAATAACATGGACACAGCATACAGTGTAGTTTCACTGCTGTAAAAATCCTCTGTGATCCACCTGTTCATTCCTCCTTCCCTGCTAACCCCTGGCAACCACTGAACTTTTTACTGTCTCCATAGTTTTGCCTTTTCCAGAATGTCATATAGTTGGAACAATACAGTGTGTAGCCTTTTCAGTTTAGCTTCTTTCACTTAGGAATATGCCTTTAAGTTTCCTCCATGTTTTTTCATGGCTTGATAGCTCATTTCCTTTTAGTGCTGAATAATATTCCATTGTCTGGATGCTCCACAGTTTATTTATCTATTCACCAACTGAAGGACATCTTGATTGCTTCCAAGTTTTGGCAATTGTGAATACAGCTGCTGTAAACATTCATGTGCAGGTTTTTGTGTGGATGTAAATTTTCAGCTCTTTTGGGTAAATACCAGGGAACATGATTGCAGGATCATATGGTAAGAGTATGTTTAGTTTTGCAGGAAACTGCCAATCTGCCTTCCCATTAGGCTGTGCTATTTGCATTCTCCCCAGTAATGAATGAGAACTCCACATGCTTTTCAGCATTTGGTGTCCTCAATGTTTTAGGTTTTGGCTATTCTAATAGGTGTATAGTGGATGACATTGTCTTTTGTTTTCTTGAACAAGATAAGCACATACTTTCTCAGGGCTTTGTGCTTGTTGTTCCTTTTACTTTGAACATGCTTCTTTTGAATCTTTGTATGGCTGCCTGCTTCCTTCCCAGAGAGGTCTTAGTGATTGTCCATAAACATGCAGCATGCTCATCTCTCTCTTCCACATCATCCTACTTTATCTTCTTCATATTAGTTTATTACTTATTTGCTTAAGTGTTTAATGTATAATCCCCCTCTCCATAAACTATTCAAGAGGCAAGGGCTTTGTCTTTCTAGGTATCTGCTGTATCCCTAGCATTCCTACTTAATAAATATTTACTGATGACAGAGTTGTGCCTGAGTCTGTTGTAGGAATGGAGCAAGGTTTTCAGTGATGATGACAAGTCAGAGGATCCACATGGGAGCAATGGGGAAGTTTATGATTTTCTGGAGGGTGAGGGAAAAAATCCCTTGAGACAAGCCTGCTTCAGCCTTTGATTTAGTAAATAATTTTGTAGAATGAAGGAATTCCTCCTCACTTTTGTGAGGCAGGAAATGACAAAAGAGTAAGCTGACAAGAACTTTTTAAGAAAAAGGTTATTTCAGAGTGTAACTTTCATTTTGCCTTGTGTCTCATACCACTTGTCTCTGTGTATAGAGCTATATCTTCATAAGTTTATTGAATACTGCAGTTATATAGGCCTCTAGGGAATATGTGGTCTTACCTTTCTCTAATATCAGAATTCCTTCCACGTTATCCTTGGGAGGTGATCAACTACCTTCTGCTTCTGTATTTTTAGTGTCTGAAAACTCAGTTATTCACATGACAGACCAACTCTTTTAAAAAAGACTTCTCATTGTTAAAAAAATTCCTCATTCTATTAAGTTGGAATGACTTCCACGTTATCCTTGGGAGGTGATCAACTACCTTCTGCTTCTGTATTTTTAGTGTCTGAAAACTCAGTTATTCACATGACAGAACAACTCTTTTAAAAAAGACTTCTCATTGTTAAAAAAATTCCTCATTCTATTAAGTTGGAATGTTCCTTCCTGCATTTTCAATACCACACAGATCTGCTTCATTTTTCACATGATAGCTCTTTTCACATGATAGTTCTTTAGCTGTCATGTGAAAAATGGCTGGTTCTTTTATCTTCTCACCAGACTTTTCTCTTTCCAGGCTAAATGTATATATTTTCTTCAACTATTCCTTATATGACAAGGTTTTTAGATCATTTTCCAGGTCTATCCCTAACATTTTTAGGACTTGGGGCAAGAATACAAAGGGAGGTCCATATGCCATAATAAATCTAAAAATTTACAAGTTATAAATCAAGCTAACTGATAAGTAAAAGATGTTCCATTGCTTACCTTAAATAAAAGTTCATAATGACTTAGATAAGAGTCAGACAGAGCATTCAGGTTTCTTTGAGTTCTGTTTTAGAACATTACAAAGTGCAGAGAGCCAGCCTCTGACCTGAGATCTCTGTCTCTTCTCTAGGCTCCTTGCACAAGGGACTTTCCATGTGCACATATGTGGACACTCCAGCCCTTACATTACCACACACCCTTCAAACAGCAGCTTTTTGTCCATTCCTTGGCCTAGGAGTGTAAATATTGATGGTGGGGTCTTCTGCCTTTGGGGGAACAAACTCAGGAAAGAGACCTGAGCAGATCTTGGAAGGAGGCAGGAAATTCTAGGATCCTGGTCAAAATGAGGGCTGGGATCTGCAGGCTGCAAATGGGCACATCTTTTAGTCCCTGAGAACAACTGTCCTCCTGACCAGGGAGGTGGCCAGAGGAAGGCCAGTGCATGGCCCTCTGAAGCTTGAGGCCCAGGGCAGGAATCCCTATTGCTTAGGCCCAAGGCAATACCGTTCTAGTCGAACTCTGGATCTGATTCTGTTTGCCAGAGTCGGTTATTGTGGAAAATGTTAACTTCCCTCTTATAGTGCCCCAAATTAGACATGGTATTTTAGTTAGAGCTTCCCAACTGGTGTGCCAGGCAGTGCTCTGAAAGTATTACAGAAGATCCAGAAATACCAATTCCCTTAGTCCTCTGAGAGGATTGTTAGGGACAGAGTGGCAAGAGCTTCTAGGCTGATCACTTTTGGGCTTAGCAGCATGACCTATTTACCCTAGGGTGTCTATTCCAGTACTGACTGTCTGTTTTTTTTTTTTTTTAATGTGCTGTAAGGTGAAAAAGATTGGGAAACCCTGCTCTTGACTGAAGTATTGTGACTATGCAGGTCTCACAGGATAAGGTGTTTTATATACAGCTTTAGGAGTGTATTTTGTGAACATTGTCATTAGGTCCACCTGACATTGTCAGAGTTGTCAAAGTAGGTTTTGTGCTCTTCTTATTAATGAGGAAATAGATCCAGGGTAAGTGACTTATCTAGCTACATATTCTCACTCAAGTAGGCCAGTTGAAACTAGAACTCCATTCTTCTAACTCTTATTTTGGTATATTCTACTAATCTAAATTGTGTTTCTTGTACTTTTTGGGGGGACAATTCATCACCTCTAGTTCACTTAGAGCTTGAAGGCAATTACATATTTTAGAGCTTTTCTTCCCCGACTTCCATTACTTAGTCTCCCTTTGTTATTTTTAAACTAGATATTCAACTTTGCATTTAATCTCTATTAAATAGTATTATTTTTATAAGATTCGATCAATCAATCCAGCGTCTTGATACTTGATTTTGTGTGCTATCCACATAGAATCTCTTCCCTAGATTAGTGTTATATTTAGTTATTACAGTAATGATTGTCTGAAATGGTCACCCCTAAGTCATTTATAAAAGGTTAGATTACATTAAGGCAGGGAAATATGCAAATACATTTTAGAAATATTTCTTTCATAAAAGTTATGATAAAGTTCTGGCACTTAAATATAAATTCACTTCCTTTTTATTTAGTGCCCACTTTGTACTGATCTTTACAAATGTTATTTTATTTATGCCTTGCAACAGCCTTGGTAATACTATTGCTATAGAAGGGACCTGGGCCTCAGAAAAGTGTTGTCACTTGCTTAGGTTTACCCAGTGAGGTGGTGGATAGATTCAGAATTCAAACTGAGGTTTGTTTGACATTTAGGATACATTTTGTATATGTAGAATAATGAATTCTCTTATATTACTCATGCACAGAACAACCCCTCTCCCACCACTTCATCCCCCATGAGAGTTTTGAGTAGTCAAAATTTTACTTTGTGTGTGTGTTTGCGTTTTTAGCCCTTTTTCATGGAGGTAGTTAGGAGAATGCAAGAAGGATGCTGAACTCCTTGTGCCGCTATAGTTTATATTCTTAGTTTGTCGGCCCCCTTCCCTACTTGGTGGTGTAACACTGCACTCAAAGCAACTGAGCTAACTGGCCAGTCCAGAATTTTCGTAGTTAGTTTTAGAGTAAGAATTTTATTTTTTAATATTTGGTCTTAATTTAAATATTTCAGCAGCATTTGTTAACTTTGTAATGGAAGATAATTTTCAGTTTCAGCATTCCTAGATAAAGTAAGATCTTCAAGAAACAAATTCTTTATTTTTTTTAGTAGTTCTTTATCCTAATGGAGTGTTTCTCCTGAATTTACTGCATTTATAATGAAATGTACTGTTTTAAAAGCTGTGACCATTATTTAATTGCTGTACAATGGAATTAAGTAATTTTGTAGAGCCTAAGATGTTTAAAAATTGGTGTATCTGAGTGGTATTTTGAATTTAGCAACAGTAAGTATACCTGATATACCTGAGTAGGAATATTTCTTGTTGTTGCTAAATTTAAAATATCACTCAGATACACCAATTTTTAAACATCGTGGGCTCTACAAAATTACTTAATTAACATGGATAAACTCAGAGAAAATTATTTTAAGTGAAATAAGCCAGGCACAGAAAGAGAAATACCACATGTCCTCACTCATAAGTGGGAGCTAAGAAAACGCAAAACAATCCCCCAAAACCAAACAAAATAAAGAATACAACAATCACAATAATTTGTTGAACTTCCAAAAGTAGAGAACAGAACTGAGACCACGAGAAGTGGGAAAAGAGGAGGAAAAGGGGGGTTAGTGAGAAACTGGTAAAGGGCCACAAAAAGCAAAACAACCCCCCAAAACCAAACAAAATAAAGAATACAACAATCACAATAATTTGTTGAACTTCCAAAAGTAGAGAACAGAACTGAGACCATGAGAAGTGGGAAAAGAGGAGGAAAAGGGGGGTTAGTGAGAAACTGGTAAAGGGCCACAAAAAATGATTACATTGTATAATGTTGAATTTACTAATTATCCTGCGAGCATCACATATTGCACACAGGTATGGATATTCAGCACTGCACCCCACAGATATGTACAATTAATTACTTTTAATTAAAAAGAAATATACATATTCAGGATATATAATACAAGTTTTGGAAAATATTTTTGGTTTTGACTTCTGTGCTGTCTCTCTCTTTTTTTGTATAAAAAGTAGTATATAATAATTGACTTTGTTGTTGACTTACTTGGAAAAGTAAACAGATTCCCATATGTATGTTCTGCTGTTCTTTCTTGTGGGTATGTATTCTGACCTAATGTTCTAAAAACTTCCCAAGGTGTATAAAACTATTTTGAAAGGGTTTAAAATAGTAGCTTTAGCTATATTTCACAGTTCTTTATTTGTAAGTTGGGTTAAACTAATATATCAGCATTAATTCAATAAGAACTACCTACCTATTGGAAATAATTTTATACAGGATAAAATGCAGGGGCTTTCTTTTATGCCATTTGCATTGTTAGGAATGAAAATCCATAAGAGAGCTAGAATGATTTGAGGATAATATAGTGTAAACTTTTTTAGAAGTTGAGGAAAAATTAAAAGCTTGTGAAATCTTTCTTTTTATATATGGTAGATGTTTCACTTTTTGTAATTTAATATTTTTGTTTTGAAATTTATTTGTACATATTTGTGGGGTACTGTGTGTTGTTTCAATACATGCATAATAATTGAAACATAATAATTACCACTTAGGGTAGATAGTATAGTTTCGTACCTGTTAGTCCACTATACTCCTCCCCCTGCCCTCCCTTTCTCCTGGCCTCTAGTAACCATTGTTCTACTCTCTACTTCTATGAGAAGCACTTTATTTAATTTATTTTTATTTTTAGATTCTACATATGAATGAGATCATGCAGTATTTGTGTCTTTCTGTGCCTGGCTTCACCTAATATGATGGTTTCCAGTTCCATCCATGTTGCTGCAAATGATAGGATTTCTTTTTTTTTTAAGCCGAATAGTATTCCATTGTGTATATATACACTACAGATTTTCTATCCATTCATCCATTGGAGGACAGTTAGGATAATTCTCTCTTGGCTGTTGTGAATAGTGTTGCAATAAACATGTCGTCTTTTTGACTGATTTTATTTTCTTTCAGTATATATCCAGTAGTGGGATAGCTGGGTTGTAAGGCAGATCTGTTTTTAATTCTCTGGGGAACCTCCATACTGTTTTGCACATTGGCTGTACCAGTTTACATTCCCACCACAATGTAGGAGAGTTCCCTTTTCTCAGCATCCTTGCTAGCATTTATTTTCTGTCTTGTTGGTAATAGCTATTCTAACTGGGTGAGATAATATCTCATTGTGGTTTTAGTTTGCATTTTCCTTATGAGTAGTGATTTTGAACATTTTTTCATGTGCCTTTCGGCCATTTTTATGTCTTCTTACGAGAAATGTCTGTTCAGGTCCTTTGCCTATTTTTAATTGTGTTATTTCTTTTTTTGCTTTTGAGTCATTTGAGTTCCTTATATATTCTGGATATTAGCTCCTCGTTTGGTGTGTAGTTTGCAAACACTTTCTCCCATTCTGTAGGTTGTCTCTTCACTTTGTTGATAGTGTCCCTTGCTGTGCAGAAGCTTTTTAGTTTGATGTGGTCCCATCTGTCTGTTTTTGCTTTATCTCTGTGCCTTTGTAGCCTTACTCAAAAAAAGCTGTACTGCCCACTTCAATTTCGTGTAGTCGTTCCCTTATGTTTTCTTCTAGTAGTTTCATAGTTTTGGGTCTTAAGTTTAGGTCTTTAATATATTTTGAGTTCATTTTTGTGTATGTTGAGAGATAGGGGTCTAGTTTCAGTCTTTTGCTTGTGGATATCCATTTTTCCCACCACCATTTGTTAAAGAGGCTGTCCTTTCCCCAGTGTATATTTTTGGCACCTTTGTTGAAAATCAGTTGGCTGTGTGTAGGATTACTTCAAGTCTCTCTGTTCTTTTGGTCTCTTTGTTTTCATGCCAGTATCATGCTGTTTTGGTTACTGTAGCTTAACAGTATATTTTGAAGTCAGGAAGTATGATGCCTCCAACTTTTTGTTCTTTTTGTTCAAGATCGCTTTAGCTATGTGGGGTTTTTTGTGGTTCCATACAAATTTTAAGGCTGTTTTTTCTACTTCTGTGAAGTATGTCATTGGTATTTTAATAGGGATTGCATTGAATGCATAGATTGCTTTGTGTAATGTGGACATTTTGATGATGTTAATTCTTCTAACCCAGGAACAAGGGATGCTTTCCGTTTATTTGTGTCTTCAGTTTTTTTAACCAACATTTTAGTTTTCATTGTGGAAATCTTTAACCTCCTTGGTTAAATTGACTCCTAGGTATTTCATTTATTTGGTAGCTGTTGTGAATGGGATTACATTATTGATTTCATCAGCTAGTTCATTATTGGTGTATAGAAAGGCTATTGATTTTGTGTGTTGATTTTGTATCTTGCCACTACACTGAATTCTTTTATTAGTTCTAATAATATTTTGGTGGATTCCTTAGGGTTTTCTGTGCATATGATCATGTCATCTCCAAGTAGAGATAATTTGATTTCCTCCTTTCCAATTTGGATATACTTTATTGCTTTCTCTTGCCTTATTGAGCTGGCTAGAACTTACAGTACTGTGTTGAATAGGAGTGGGGAAAGTGGGCATACTTGTCTTGTTCCGGATTTAGAGGAAAAGCCTCCAATTTTTCTCCATTCAGTATGATATTAGCTATGAGTTTGTCATATATGGCCTTTAGTGTGTTGAGATGGATTCCTTGTATACCTAAATTAGTGTTTTTTATTGAGATTTTTATGCATTTTATAATAAATACATTTTTTTGCATTTTGAAATGATCATATGTTTTTTTTTCCTCCTTCATTTTGTTAATGTGATGTATTGTGTTTATTGATTTGCATATGTTGAACATCCCTGGGATGAATTCCAGTTGGAAATGTGAATGATCTTTTTAGTGTGTTACTGGATTCTGTTTTTTAGTATTTTGTTGAGGATTTTCATATCTGTATTCATTAGGGATATTGGTCTGTAGTTTTCTTTTTTGTTGTGTTTTTTTTACAGTTTCAGTATGAAGGTAATGCTGGCTCATGGAATGAGTTTGGAAGTATTCCCTTCTTTTCAGTTTTTTGGAAGAGTTTGAGAAGAATTGATATTAGTTCCTGTTTAAATGTTGGGTAGAATTTGTCAGTGAAGTCATCTGGTCCTGGGGTTTTCTTTGTTGGGAGACTTTTTATTACTACTACAATCTCATTTCTCATTATCAGTCTGTTTAGTTTTTCTAGTTCTTCATGATTCAACCTTGGTAAGTTGTATGCATCCAGTAATTTATCCATTTCTTCTAGGTTTTCTAGTGTGTTTGTAATAGTCTCTTATGATCCTTTGTGTGGTATCAGTTGTGATTTCTCCTTTTTCATTCCTGATTTTATTTATTTGAGCCTTCTCTCTTTTTTTCTTCGTTAGTGTAGCTAAAGATTTATCTATTTTGTTTATCTTTTTGGAAATCCAACTCAACATTGATCTGTTTTGAATTGTTTTCTAAATCTCCAATTCATTTATTTTTGCTCTTATCTTTCTTTTCTCCTTCTACTGATTTTGGGTTTGGTTTGTTCTTGTTTTTCTAGTTCCTTGAAGTTGTTTATTTGAAGTCTTTCTTCATTTTTGACTTAGACACTTACTGCTACAAATTTCCCTCTTAGAACTGCTTTTGGGGCCGGCCTGGTGGCACACTGGATAGTGCGCTGCTTGGGAAGTGTGGCGGCGCTCCCGCCCGAGGGTTCAGATCCCACATACAGACCGGTTCCCGCTCACTGGCTGAGCGAGGTGCGGGAGCAACACCGAGGGTTGTGATCCCGTAGCCGGTCCC
>NW_007730383.1:152653-153163 GCF_000696425.1 Galeopterus variegatus
GGTCCGGTACGGCGGCAACACTGAGGGTTGCGATCTGTTGCCGGACACGGAAAAAAGACAAAAGACAAAAAAAAGAACTGCTTTTGCTGTGTCTCATAGGTTCTGGTATGTTATGTTTTCATTCGTCTCCAGGAATTTTTAAATATCCTTTTTGATTTCTTTTTTTGACCCATGGATTGTTTAGGAGCATGTTGTTTAATTGCCATGTATTTGTACAGTTTCCAGTGTCGCTTTTTTGTTGTTGATTTCTAGTTTTATTCTGTTGTGGTCAGACAAGATAGTTGATGTGATTTCAATTTTTAAAAAATTTATTGAGCGTCACGCCACACAGTGACCTGCGAGCTTTCTCCTCAGTGTCGCCCGCTGCCGCCTCACGGAGCCTTCTTGTGTCCTCGTACGCCAGGCCTGCGGCAGCTGGGACCTGTGGTCCCCAGCATGTCCGCCTTGGTCCCCGCTGCAGAGGGAGACGGAACCTCCACTCAGCCCATGTCCAAGAAGGAACCCCAAGTG
>NW_007730383.1:153299-155545 GCF_000696425.1 Galeopterus variegatus
CAGACCAGGCACAGTGTCCTCATTAAAGAAGAATGTGGGTCAGTTCAGTGGCTTTCCATTTGAAAAAGGAAGTGTCCAATGTAAAAAGAAGGAAGAAATGTTGAAAAAATTTAGAAATGCCATGTTAAAGAGCATCTGCGAGGTTCTTGATTTGGAGAGATCAGGTGTAAATAGTGAACTAGTGAAGAGGATTTTGAATTTCTTGATGCATCCTAAGCCTTCTGGCAAACCATTGCCAAAATCTAAAAAGACTTCTAGCAAAGGTGGTAAAAAGGAACAGAACAGCTCTGGAATGGTGAGGAAGGCTAAGAGAACCAAGTGTCCTGAAATTCTGTCAGATGAATCTAGTAGTGATGAAGATGAAAAGAAAAACAAGGAAGAGTCTTCAGATGAAGATAAAGAAAGTGAAGAGGTGCCACCAAAAAACACAACTAAAAGAGAAAAGCCTAAACAGAAAGCTACTTCTAAAAGTAAAAAATCTGTAAAAANAATCTGAGGATAGTTCAGATGATGAACCTTTAATTAAAAAATTGAAGAAACCACCTACAGACGAGGAGTTAAAGGAAACAGTAAATAAATTGTTGGCCAATGCCAACTTGGAGGAAGTCACAATGAAGCAAATTTGCAAAAAGGTATATGAAAATTATCCTGCTTATGATTTAACTGAAAGAAAAGAATTCATAAAAACAACTGTTAAAGAGCTAATTTCTTGAGATAGAAGACAGAGACAGATGACCTGTTCCCATAGATTTGAATATCTGATTTATACCATTATACCAGTAAAGAGAATGTATTTCATTTTCTAAATTCTTTTTAAGCATTGTGTTGGTAGAACTTACTTGCTGACCTTTTTATCTTGAGTGTTACATAAATTTGAGTTTGCCTTTTTAAATTGCGTTTTTATGCAGTTTTTAGTTTAAAATCTTGCATGGCAGTCATTGTTTTTTATAGTTGTATTTTGTACATTTTGGATTTCTTTATATAAGGTCATAGATTATTGAACTGTAGTGGTTTTTAGTGCACTTAATATTAACTTGCTTAAGACATACCTGTAATCAAGTAGAACAAAAACCATTATAACTGGCATTTGTATGTGGAGAGACTATGCAGTATTTAGTATATGGAATATTTTGTCTTTTTTTTTTTTTTTGTCCTTTTTTTTTTTTTGAGATCGGCCACACTGCGCTCCGTCAGTGAGCACACTGGTCATCCCTATATAGGATCCGAACCCACGGCGGGAGCACTGCTGTGCTCCCAGCGCCACACTCACCTGAGTGCGCCATGGGCTCGGCCCTATGGAATATTTTGAATACACATCTCTTCTGTCAGTGTGAAGTGTGTTCATTATATTAATACACAAGCTACAGCTGGCCAGATGACTAAATCAGAATTTCTCCTGCATGTGTATGTAGTCAAATTGTCAGCATGACAAAAGTGACAGATGTTATTTTTGTATTTTTTAAAATTTTTTTATTTTTATTTTTTTCCTTTTTGTCTTTTTTCGTGACCGGCAACGGATCGCAACCCTCAGTGTCGCGCCCGTACCGGACTGGGACCGGCAACGGGATCGCAACCCTCGGTGTTGCACCCACACCTTGCTCAGCCTGTGAGCGGCCAGTCTGTATGTGGGATCCGAACCCTCGGCGGGAGCGTCGCCAAGCTCCCAAGTGGTGTACTGTAGCAGTGCGCCACCGGGCCGGCCCTTATTTTTGTATTTTTAAAAACAAATTTATTGTATATAGTTTTTTTATTTCTTTTGTGCAGATGAATTTTTTCTTTTTTTTTGACTGGTAAGGGGATCGCAACCCTTGGCACGGTGTGGTCCACACCACGCTCAGCCAGTGAGCGCACTGGCCATCCCTATATAGGATCCGAACCTGCAGCCTCGGTGCTCCCAGCGCCACACTCTCCTGAATGAGCCACGGGGCTGGCCCTGTGCAGATCAATTTTTAAACTCACATAAGTAGGTAGGTATCTTTACAGTTGTGAACTATGAAATGTCAGTGTTCAACCAGAAGGTATGATAGAGCAGTGAAAGTCAAAATTCAGTGACAGCAACACTGAAGGAACAGACAGTCCTGCTTTGCCTTGGAAGTGTCATCGATTTGTAGTTTTAGTGTTAACTTTTGCAAAAGTGTCTATAGGTACTTTTAGTATTAAGGACAGACCAAAAGGAATGCATCAAAGCTTCCAAATCTTTGGGAAAGGGTGGGATTAAGTACAAGCACATTTGGCTTACAGTAAAT
>NW_007730383.1:155972-171836 GCF_000696425.1 Galeopterus variegatus
AGTAAATAAACTGATTTTTATTAACTGCTTTTGCCAATATAAAATGCTGATATTTACAGAAAACCTGGCCACCTTTATAATTATGATAAAAGAACCAGGTGTAATGCTAAAAGATTATGTATAGGCAATAGCAGATAACTCTGACAAAGTATTTCTCAAAAGTGATAATATACTTATTTCTAACATTAAAGAAAATAATGTATAATCAGGGCTGTTGGGTTTTAAATTTTGGCCAGTCAGGCTTCTAGGTGATCAACATAGGGGCCCCACTCTCAGTGAGACAAAATTAGTCTCTTAAATTGACTGTCTTGATCAATTTATTAGTCTGTGGATTTTAAAATAAAACATGCTGCTTATGACAGAGATATTTGATGTATTGATTGTTTAAAAATATCTTTGCATCATAGAACAGAAATATAAAAATATGTTGAATGTTAACAGATGTTTTCACAGGTTTGACTTGTTTCTTGATAAAGTTGAGACATTAGGGAAAGGTATACTTAAAAATGAATGGAATAGCTACTAAAGATCTAAGAATTGGCTTTTGATTTTAAATACTTAATTTGTTCTTACAAACCTTGTCAATAAAAAATCTAAATCAGAAAAAAAATTTTTTGAGACTTGTTTTGTGACCTGACATATGCTAGGGAATATTCAGTGGGCTGCTGAGAAGAGTGTGTATTCTACAGCTGTTGGGTGAAATGCTCTGTAAGTGTTCATTAGGTCCAGTTGGCCTAGAGTAGAGATTTATTTTGATGTTTCTTGGTTAATTTTCTGTCTGGATGATCTATCCTTTGCTGAAAGTGGGGTATTAAAGTCTGCAACCTGTGTTGGAGTCTCTCTCTCCTCCATTAGATCTAATAGTAATTGCTTTATATATCTGGGTGCTCTGGTGTTGGGTGCATATGTATTTGGAATTGTTACTTCCTGTTGTTGAACTGATCCCGTTATCATTATATAATGACCTTCCTTATTGGTTTTTAATTTTCTTGGCTTGAAGTCTATTTTTTCTGGTCTGAGTATAGCTATTCCTGCTCTTTTTTGCTTTCCATTTGCATGAAATATCTTTTTCCATCCCTTTACAGTCAATGTGTATCTTTATAGGTGAAGTGAGTTTCTTGTAGGCAGCATAAATTGTTGGTTCTTGTTTTGTAATCCACTCAGCCACTGTGTCTTTTAATTGGGGAATTTAATCCATTCACATTTAGAGTTGTTTTTGATATATAGTGACTTGTTACTGCCATTTTGTTACTTGTAACGTCTATTTTAATACTTTAGTTTGAGATGCCAAATTTATTCTTTCAGAAGTAAATGTCGTTTGTGAACATTTGATCAAATTTTCATATTTTCTCTCAATTTGTTTGTGAAGGGCAAATAATTATTTCCCCATTTATAGGAAACTCCATCTTCATTTATCCTGTAGTGATACTATAATGGCTAATCATAAACATATGTTTAGTTATAAAAATCATCAGAATTTGAAGATTTTATTCCTTGTAACAACGAAAGGGGTTTTTATATACCATTGCTAATAGCATATTAATTGTTTGCTAAATAAGATTCTAATATATTTAAGGTTGCTTTTTCTTAATTCTACCATTAATATTCTTGGGATCATTTAGTGAGATTCTTAAAGTCAAAATTACTTTGATGAACAGAACAAATTGCTTTTTCAACTCTTTGCTCCTGTTAGGAAGCAGTTTGTATACAATTACTTGCTTAAGAGTATTTCCTGAAAACTCTCTAGTGAATTTCTCAGTACATGGCTTCTTAACTAAGAGAGAAGTAGAAACAGAAAGATGCTTGGTTTTTACTGGATTTACTTCTTTTAGCATTTCTATATAATCAGAATAGGGCCAAGCTTCTGCATGTAGAGAACTGAATTCATGTAACTAGAGGTGTTCTATTATAGGCTGACCTCTTGAAAGGTAGGAAGGGAAGTCTGAAACGTGATAAAAGTTTTAGAAAATCCTTCAGAGTAGTCTTAGCTAGATTAGTGATATGAAAAATATTATGATAATCTTAATGTTTCAGTGTAATGGTTATGGAATTTAGTAGAAGCAGAAAAAAATAAATTCATGGCTAAATGAATCTATAAAGGCACGAGTGGTTTGGAAATATTTCTGAATTACTGAATTTTGTGCATCAAAATCTGGAAGAACTTTTCCTTTTTTACTTTAGACCTTTTTCCCTTTAATTAACCTGGTCCAGAGCCACCTTATACTCAGTTTTGGCAATATTTCTATATTCCTATAATCTTTACTATGTCATCTTTGTTTCCCTTTTTGCTGCTTTCAGCTGCATTTCTCTCCATCGTAAGGTCATTAAAATTAAAAAAGGTGTGAGGTTAGACCAATTTTCTGTGAGGAATATGGTATTTGGTACACTGTTGGTGGCTCAGTACAATTAAGTAGTATTTTCAGCCTTTCAAGCATTTGCCTTAGAAATAGTTATGGAAAGTTTTCTGTGTGGAGGAAACTCTCTTTTTTATCTTTGTACTGGCAAAGTACTTTCATCCTTTCAGCACTGTGATTTAGTTGGTTTGTGTTCATGTAGGAGTTTATAGCTTTGCTGTTAGAAATTTATTTCAAAGGTGCTTATGTAACCCTTTTTGGGGTTAATTATTGGTTAATATTTTGGGAGTAATTCTTTTTTGATTAATTATTTACCTTAATAGTTTATTGTGCTAGAACAGATTTTGGAGGTTGCTAGTAACACATTATAATAGTAGGAATTTATTTAAAAAATGGGTGGTTTAAGTGACAGCTTATATAATTAAATGGTTAATTTTTATGCTTAAAGAGTAAGGTGTATAAATAAATGCAACATTATTTATATTCTAAATTATGCTAAGATGTTTATCAGTTACAGAATGACAACCCAATATTTTAGACACTTTTTGTTTTAAAATTTTATAACTTTGAGATTTCTTTTTTAGGTATAGTTATTAGCACATTTTAGGAAAAAAGTTTTAGATTTACAACTATTTCTAAAAGCCCATGATAAATTGCTTCACTTTTTATCATGCATGATCTAAAATAGAGAAAGAAAAGAAGGATGAGAAAAACCCTGAAAAACAAAGTCATCAAAGCTTTAAAAATAATGTTAGAAAGAAGTATGACAATTATGATGAGAAACCATAAGACCATATCTGCCAGTGATGTTATTTTTGTTTGACTAGGATTATTGTTTCTTTATGCCCAGGTAAACAAATTATTTTATTTCACAAAAGGGATTTAATAATTCATGGTTGAAGTGTAAATGAAATACTATGGCCCTTTGGTTGAGTAATACTCATGCAGGCCTCAGAGGTAACAGTTCAATCAGTGCAGTTGTTGCAGCCCATTTCATTGAAGGAATGGGGACAGAAGTTTGTTTGTAACTACCATGGAACTGAGTACAAAGACACCAGTGACCTTTGAACTTCTGTGGCTGTGCATTTGAACGAGGAATTGTTTGAGAATGGGAAAAGCTGCCAGTAGACTTGGGATATGCTTTCTCTTTGTTTTCTACAGAATTCTTACTGGTCTCAGGAGAATCTCATGTCTGCACAGCAAAATCTAATTAGATAGTCATATCCCAAAGTGATAGTCATTAAAAATATTGTCTCTACTTACAAAATGGCATCGTTAATTGCTGCCATTTTATGCATTGACAATTTTGGTAGATACTTATGATTCTTTTTTCTGCAGTGTTTGTTATATTATTAAAAGCTATCTTCCCGCTCTAGTGGTTGAAAAACATTTTCCTGTACCTGGGTCACACTAATTCCTTGGCTTTTTTTTACATTGTTTAAATGTTGGGCATTATTAGAATAGTGAAACACATAAATATTTGTCAAACCAGTGAAGTAATAAATCTCTAGGAAAAGTGTTTTTTGTGTGTGAGAAAGTAGGAATAATGGTATTTGCGGTGCTCTTTTTTTTTTTCCCCTCTCTCCCAAGGTAGTTAATAAAAATCTAGTAGCATCTCTCCATATTGGGAATTCCATAAATACAGTATCTCTTTTGCAGATGGTAGAGTATGTAAATCTTTGTGTATACTTCTCTTGTTCAAACTGGGCCCAGATGATAAGGCTTTTATTTCAAATCTGTTATTGTTGGAAATGGTTGAGGAATCAAATACTAATCTTTCCATTTTGGAGAAAAGCTGGCTTTGGTTTATATTGTTGACCATCTCTCTTACCCATGATTAATAAAGTGAGATGTTTGTATTTGAAATTAATGTACCGACTCACCATTATATAGTGCATGTGCTTTGAAGTAGTTCTTCCTTCCCATCAATAATGCATTTGTGTATATCTTTTCATATATTTTAGGTAGTTCTGTTTATGATCAGTGGTCAGCACCATAATTTGGCTTATAGGTTATGATATATTGCAGAAATTTGTGATCATATTGCTTAACAGGAGTCATTGGGATTAAGTGTATGACTTCATTAGCATTTCTTGGTGAGTGATAAGGGGTAAGGTGGGAAAAATTAGTGTGGCAGTTATGATAAGAAAACTGATTGACTTTTTAATAACTTCTCTAAATGTGTTGATGTATATGTTAAAATACTGATTTATCAAAAGTTTAACTTAAAATCTTTGGTTATCAGTTGGAGAATTTTGTTCAGTATACTCATGTGAAAAACTTAAGAAGTTTAGCTTTGTGTATTGATTTATCAGCTACTATTATGAAATACAATTTACTGGCACAAGTTCTTTAAACTCTTTTATGCCTCTGTCTTAAATGCCTAAGGTAAGTAGGGCCTCCAGGAGTTGGTTATCTGAGAGACCCCTTCCTCAGTGGATGCAGAGATGTGGGGTAGAGGGTACTGTAGTTGTGAAGGGAAAAGTTTGGCTGTCAGGGAAGATGGTTGAAAAAGTAGGAGCTAGGAGGTGAAAAGGGATAAATAAAAGGGACATAGAACGTATATATGAGGGTACTTCAGAAAGTTGGTGGAAAAATGTAATTAGAAGATAATATGAATCCTTCCGTGAACTTTTTGTAGACATCTCATATTGATAGATGAGCAGCCTTTCAGATCCCAATCTAAAAGAAACATAAATGGAATCAAAACTAGGATCTGCAAGCATCAGATGGCCTTTTTCTGGTGGAAGAGGCAATCCTTAAATTGCTGATAGATGAAAATAAACTCAACTGCCTTGGGTTAATCACTGTATATTTTGGGGGTTGGCAGGTGGCTCACTTGGGAGAGCATGGTGCTAACACCAAGGTCAAGGGTTCGGACCCCCTTACTTGCCAGTTGCCAAAAACAAAAAACAATGTATATTTTATTTAATTTTAGCTTCAGTTTGTTTTAATTAAAGTCTCTCCTGTGATATGTGTTGAACTTGGTTTAAATTTTAATGTGATAAGAGAGAACGAGCAAACCATAGTACAGAATAGAGAATATATTTGACAAAAATGCTATAAAATTGCCATATAGTAACATTTAGTGAATTGAGTCTTCCCTTTTTTATCATCTAACATGAAATGTGTTCAATTACTATTTTAGACAAAAATAAGACTTTTTAAAAATTGTCATTTTATTAAAGTAAATGGTTTATGCCAGGAAAAGATAAAGAGGAAGACTGAAGAATATGGGCAATACTGGGTAAATATAGCATTATTCATACCCACTATACTCACTGGAAAAATTCATGTTCTGGTAACTATATGTTAGCAGAAAAGTGCCACATTACTTGATTTTATGAAATGGCAAATGCTAAGTTAATTTGGATGAATGGTGAATAATGCTTTGGATCAGAAAAATTAAGAAATACTCTCTTTAGCATTTAAAAAGTTCTATTGTGTTTTTTATTATTATTATTTTTTGACCGGTAAGGGGATCGCGACCCTTGGCATGGTGGGGTCCATACCACGCTCAGCCAGTGAGCGCACCGGCCATCCCTATATAGGATCCGAACCCACAGCCTCGGTGCCACCAGCGCCGCACTCTTCCGAGTGAGCCATGGGGTCGGCCCAAAGTTCTGTTGTTTTTTGATTCATTATTAACTTACTATATCTAAGAACTTTGTATTTTAGAAAACTTATTCAACTTTTTTGTAATTTTATTTTTGAAGGATTAAAATTGAAATCTGAAAGGATAACAGTTTGGACATTGATCTGTAGTTGCTAGCTGAAGAAATGATGACTGTGCCTGGTCTTTTAATGTTACAGTGCCTAACTTTTTCATTTTCCTCCTGTGGTAAATAGTATGAAAAGTGCTTTGGAAAAATAGTTAGCAGAATTGTACCGCAGATAATTGCTTTTAGTGCCATGAGTCACAAACTTGTAAGTTGCTAGGTTAAAAAAATATATGCAATATTAATAAATACAAGTGCTCATCATAATTATGGCAGAGATTCCTGTTTGCCTATGTAATATCCATTTTTTCCCTTTTCTTTTCTATTAGAACTTAAGTTTTGTTAGGAGCAGAGTGTGCCTAGCTACAAAACCGTATATTTCTTAGCTTCCCTGCCAGCTGGGATAGCCATGTGACGTGGTCCTAATCAATGAGACGTAGGCAGAAATTTCTGGATGAAGTTGTTGGGAAAGTGCTTTTACCCCCTTTCTCTTTCCTCCATCCTTGGAAATGATGACGAGCTATAGCAGTATTCTAGAGAACTTTAGGGAGAGGCTGAGAGATTTACAGAGATCATAGCCCATATATTCTTAAACTGCTAGATCACTGTCGGCAAATACCTCTCCCTGAACTTCCATTTCATTAGAAGAATAAACATCTCTTTTGTTTAAGCCACTATAATTTGGACTTCCTTTTACATGCATCTGAACATTATCCCTAATTATATAATAATTTACATGCTCCTTATGACATACTTTCAGGACATTTGTATTCTTATTTATTTATTTATTTTTTTAAAGATGACCGGTAAGGGGATCTTAACCCTTAACTTGGTGTTGTCAGCACCACGCTCACCCAGCGAGCGAACCGGCCATCCCTATATGGGATCCGAACCCATGACCTTGGTGTTATCAGCACCGCACTCTACCGAGTGAGCCATGGGTCGGCCCGTATTCTTCTGATTATAATTTACCAAAGCATTTTATCTAACTTCAGATCCAGAAAACCCTGGAATTTTTGGAATTATTTCTGTCTTTTAGACTTGATTGGACCAGCTAGATATCCAGCTGGATGGATGTTAGTTACTGCTGGAGGGTTGAAGGAAATACAAAGAAGTATTTAAAAATAGTCTATAGTGTTTCCCATTGTCATTTCATCTTCTCTCTCATTTCAAGTCCCTTGCTACATAATCTGTATTGAAACTATAAAATTCCCTCTGAGTGGAGAGAATTTCCAGGTGGTTATAGCACAATTAGGATCATCCGGATTGGTCAAGGACTGCAATTTGACTACTGACCTGATTTCCCTCCCTGTAAGTATTAACTGTGAAGATTTTTTTCTTTTTCTTTTTTAAGAAAACTTATTTTTGTGTAATATACATACAGGGAAAGTGCACAGATCATACATATACATCTCTTTACTTTTCACAAACTGAACACATCTGTGTAACCATCATCTGATCAAGAAACAGGTTTCCCTATTGCTCTTAGGGATTATCAGTATCGAGACTTCTAACAGCATTGAGTAGTTTTTGCCTGTATTTATATTTTGTGTACACAATATCATGCACAACATACTCTTTTGTGTCTAGCTTCTTTTGCTCACAACTGTCTTGTGAGATTTATCCATTCTGTTATATATAGAATATTCTCATTGCTGTATGGCGTTCCATTGTGTGAGTATATCCCAATTTATCCCATCTACTGTTGATAGACATTTGATTGTTTCCAGTTTTGACTGTTCTGAATACTGCTGTTAACGAACATTCTAGTACATATCTTTTGGTAAACATGTAAGCATTCTGTTGGGTACCTAGTTGAAGTGGAATTGCTGGATCTTAGGGTATCAGCAGTGTATGAGAGTTTTAGCTCCTTTTGCATTCTCATCAGGACTTGATGTTGTCATTGTTTTTAACCTAGTCATTCTGGTGGGTGTGTATTTTGTGAAGTGCCTGTTCGTGTCTTTTTCCCACTTTCCAATTGGATTGTCTTTTCTTATTGTTTGTGGGAGTCTTTTTATATTCTGGATTCTAGTTTTTTGTCAGATATTTGTATTGTGAATATCTTTTCTTAGGACCTTTGTTACTCTTTGAGTGTTGTGTCTTTCGAAGATTAGGTCTTAATATAGTCCAACTTATCGTGCTTTGCTTTATGGTTAGTGCTTTTTGGATACTGTTAAAAATTATCTTTGCCTACTCTAATGTAACAAAGATGATCTCCTATATTTTTTTTATAGAAGCTTTATTGTTTTATCTTTTGTATTTAGAATTTCATTTCTTCTGGAATTGCTTTTTTGTGTAGCTTGTGAGGTGGGGGTCATAATACTTTTTTTTCCATATGGATATTTAGTTATCAGTACCATTTATTAAGAAGATTATTCTTTCCCGACTGCACTGCAGTGTCAGCTTTGCCATAAATCAAGTAACCAATTATATGTGGATTGTTTCTGGATTTTGTTTTATTCTGTTCTATTAGTAAGTTTTTCTACTTTTTTGCAAATATCATATTGTTCTAATTGTTATGGTTTTATAACTGGTTTTGTTAACTGTTTCTGTTAACTCCAGCTTTGTTCTTCTTTAAGATGGCCTTAGCTAACCTTGAGGACTGTCAGCTGATTAGGTGGAGTTAACATTTATTTTTTTATGCCTTCTAACTTCTACTGTACACATTCCTCAACTAGCTGACTGAAATATTGGTGTTAAATCCACTTAGGCATCAGGAGAACCCGGTTAGGACCTCTAACCTCTTAATGGATTTTCAGATTTATTGAGTAAACAGAAAATTTCTTGGTGCACACACAATACATCACATTTAAAATCAGTACTCACTTTTAGCATAAATTTCTGCAGTGTACAGTAATCAAATTTTTAGGTCAAATGTGTATATTTAATTGCACTGATACTTAATTTTCTCATTTGTAAGTAATCATCTACTTTGTTTACCATTATAACCAGCTCTGAAGATGTTATGTTTGGGAATTAGTTTGCTTTAAAAAGATTAAACAGGAATAGTGAAATAAAAATAAGGTTGAATCCATCTGCAAGAATGAATCATCTGTGCATGACATTTAAAGACAATGATCTTTGTTAGTAACAACCTGATACTGTCTGTCTGAAAATGTTTCTCCTCATTATCCTGCCTTCTTTTCCTGTTCTATTTCACATTGATTCAATTGGGAGAAATCATAAGATTTTAAAGTGAGATAGTTACTATTTATCTTCAAAATCAACCATTTGTAACTTATTTGCTTTGTGGGTGGAGAATAGGAAGGAGGAAGGGAAACAGGGAGCCTTCTGGGTGCAGTGATTATGTGCTTCAAAATCCCGTATGACGCATGTCATCATAAGGATACGTTACTTAAAATTGAGACTGTCTTGGGAAATTGAAAATACATGATTATTATAACTTTGGGGAACCGATCAGCTCTATGTGTATATGGGCTGTTTGAGTGGTTCCCTGCCCGCCCCCCGCCCCATTAATAAATAGTGAGTTACAAGGGTAGGGTTTATGCTTGATTCTGACATTGGAACTAAATGCGAGTCAGGTAGATGAAGCTCTAATCATACTTATTTACTTTCAATTACAAAAAAACAATGCATCATTTCATTTTTAATGGAATTATACTTGAATAGTTAAAAATCACATAATTATATCCTATTTCAGTTAGAATAGCTAACCCAAATTTGCTGTGATACCTGGCACAGTCCATTTATGCAACTATTGTGGGCAGAAGTTCTCCTGTGTTTGTGGACCAGGTACACACTTTTGCTTAAGGATCTCAGTGACAGCATTTATTGAACAGATATTTATTGAGTACATATTGATTTTCAAACACATTTTAAGCACTGGGAATATAAAGGTAAGAAAAATAGATGTGATTCCTGCCACTGCAGAACTTCCCAACTAGAGTTGTATAGCAGGTTTATAACATGTCTTGCTTGTACTTTATGAATTTGTATGTTGGTAACAATAAATCAATTTTGATTTTCCTATGAGAATTCAGACTTTCTACTCAAGTTAAGTATGAAGTTCTTAGTGCAATGTGTTAGTATTGAATTTTCAAATATTGTGGGCTATTTTTTCTCAACATGTAATTTATTTAATAGTGTTAACCTAGCTGGATTTAGCCTTTTGACTCTCTATGTAAAGCATTTTCTGTCTGAAAATATCATGGCTCTGTTTATGAGAGCTTGTGGAAACTAGAGCATCTAAAATGAATGTGTATTGCATGTTCCTTATATATGTTTTCTATCTACCACTCTTTTTGCTTGGATTGGAAAATAGTGAGAATATGTGTACCTATCTATTCAAATTTTATGGCCGTATTTGGTAATACAGAGTGTGTCCTTATTTATAGAAGTATTTGTCTACTTAAGTGACACTAAATATCTGTTTAAGAAGCAAAGCAAGGTAATGAATGGGGTGGGGGAAGGATTTGGTCTTTATCTGACAGTCCTTTCCCCCAAAGCACATTTGGGCTTATTTTATCTGTATAGTTATGTACTCTTAAACCTTTTAAACCACTGGCAAATTTGTCTTCCTCTCTCCTCCATTGAAAATTCTCCAAGTGAGAATTTTCATTAGGGCAAAATGAAGAAAGAGGTGTGGAATTTCACTTCTGATGGTGGGGGAGGCAGAAATGCAACCTCACTGTTCTTGTAGGAACCAGTTTATAGTCAGCAATAGCATGGTTTTCTAAGTACGGTTTATAAAAAAATTCCCCACAAGTTCAACCTGATTAACTTTTTAAAGCTCTGTTGTAGATAAATTGCCATTTTTATACATCATGGCTATCAATATTAAGAAATAAAATTATTTAGGGTTCGAGGATAATAAATCTTGTAGTAGTAATTCAATATGTAAAATGAGATTTCTTCATTAATTTCAGAGGTGGTGTTTCAGTGGCAAAACATAATTAGGGAAAATAGACACCAACATAAAATCATAGCAGTTAATAATTACATTCTTAAACATGTTTATTACAAGTACAATAAAAAGTACAGAAATTTGCTTTTCCCTGTTTTGCAGAGGAGTTATCACATACTTAAAGAGGAACATTACTTGGTATCAAACAGCTGGTTAAGTGGCAAAGTAGGGCTCTAATCCTGGATATACTGGATTTAAGAACAACAGCATTGCTATCTCTGGTACTGCTGCCTCTATGTGTTTTCATAAGAAGCAACAAGTTTTTTTAAAGGGCTAGGAGATTGGTGGATATCAAGTGTTTCTATTATTTCATTTGTTTCCTTATTTAGTCATATTTCTCAAATGAACAAATTTGGTCTCATTTATGGCTTTCTTCTTCTTAAAGTCTTTCTCTTGAATTGCAGCCTTCAAGAATGCCACATCAACAGTTTGGGATAGATTTTTATGTGGTAGAAAATGAGTCTACTTTGGGAAACCACTTTACTAGTGTGACTGTGAGTCAGCAGCAGAGCTTCAGCTTGTAGTCTGCAGTTGTGACCTGGTATTAGCACCTCTTTTCTTAAGTATCTATTAGAAATAAAAATCTTAAGATTAATGCCAGTTCAGAGTACCTTTCATAAATATGTGAAATGCCTTGGAATTGGTCCTTCTGAGTTCATTTTCACTTTGATATATACATTTTTCTTTATTTTATATGATTTTTTTTTTCTGAAAAGCTAAAAATGTCTTTTTTCAGTGAAACCAAATCTTCTTTTTGCCTTGTAGTCTGATCAGTGGTCAAAGTTTTTTTTGTATCTCAATAATGTCTTTATATATTTAACTTGCCATATAGTTGCTTGACTCATTATAGGTTATCTAGGAAATTTGGTGATGTTTTAAATGAATTCCAGAATGGTTCTCTTTTGAATACATCCTTTATTTTATGGAAGCTTTACACTGAATCATTGATTGTATGAATTAATATGAGTGGCACATTCTCTTGGTTTACTAAATGACCATGTCAGAGAGGAAATGGACTCCAAGCTCCATGAGGGCAGAGACCATGTCTGCTTTATTCATTATATACTCTGTCTTGCCCAGTACCTAGAACACAATAGGCACACAGTAAACCTGAATTCATAAGGGTATGGCTAAGCACAAATATATCAGAAAAAACCATGGGGTCATGGTTAACTATAGCCTGAGTCATCAGCAGTATTTGATGAGGGTTAGGTACAAGAAAAGGAGGATAGGGAGGATTGAACCAGGTTTTTGGAAGTATGTATGTGAGAAATTAATAATAGTAATAACAGTATTTTTGAAGATTTATATTCCAGGCACTTCCTTTTGAGCTTCTTATGTATTATAGAGTACAAACAACAACACAACAAAAGAAATAATTAAAAGGCAGGAAAATGTTCTAGTTAGGTAAAAGGAGGATAGGGATGATGTAGGCACAGAGCACTACTTATAGAGATATTTTATGCAGGCATTGTTGAGGCGTTGGTAGAAAATAGTAGAATGATTTTCACTTAATTTTGATTAGAAGTAAATTAAAAATATTTCAACTAATACTGTAATCAGGATAATGAGATTGAAGACAAAAACACACTTTGGATCTCATGCCAAGGAAAGTCATTCTTGGTGTAAAATGCTGTGAGATGAATATTATGGAATGTTAAGCTAATACAGACTCTAGAAGAAAATAGGTCTTCCTTAGATAGATAGATAGGCTGGATCAGATAAGCTGAAAGTTTCTTTTCAGTGAGATTCAACAATTTGATCAGGTTGGATGTAAATAATTTTGGGGGGAAGATTTCGTTTTTTTTCATTTGCTTTTTGGTAAATAAATTTAGGGTTCATTTAAATTGAAGTTAGAATAAGTTAGGAAAAGGAAAATTTTAATTGACTCAGTTTTGTTTTAGGGCTCATAGAGGGAACAGCCTGCCTTTCCCTACAGTACTTTGAGTCTTCTACTTATTTGTAGTTAATACATTGAAAACATGTAATTTTTTTCCCTGTTTTGCTGTTGAAAGAGTTTTTATCTTCCAGAAAGCATTTTTACTAGAATGCAAAGATTGTGTATATAAATTTTGCAGTGTTTTACTGTGTTAAAAATGACCTTTAAAAGATGAATGGAAAATTTCTGTATCATACTTTTTATATGTCGTAAAAGAAAGTCTTTTTCTTCCTCTAATATAAAATAGGAAGATGAAATAAACCGATTTTTTTAGATAGGTTTATTTGAAGGAAGATTAGTAATATTTGGTACGTTTTTCTTCTGGAGGAAGTATTGTCGGAATTGTTGTACATTTTTTCTCCTTTCTGTATGTAGTTTGTAAGGTTTCTTTAAGATCCTTTAAAAAGAGTCTTATAGGTTACTTTGAAGTTATGAAGCAGGAAGCATGAATGCATAGGAAGATAAACCTATGAATGAACTTGCAACTTGCCTTATATCTACCTTTGAATATTGACTAGAACTGGATCTGCACATCATTATGTTTTTAATGTACAGACACCCTTGTTTAACCGAGGGTTGTTTACATGGGAGTATGATAATTTCCTACTTCTGAGAATTGTGGAGTAAACATTTTATTGCTATTTTTAATCATTTAATGTGTATTATTAACCATTTGCTAGATGCAAAGCACTGCTGGACCTGTAGGAGTATGATGAATACAATTTTGCCGTAGTACTTTGGTGTGTTTACAATAGACTGTAGAATGTAGATCTAGGTGAGGAGAGAAAGGGGGCACTCGTGCTGCTTTTGAGCTGAAAATGAAGCCAGCTACCATAAATCTGAATGGAAACATTGATGTCATGTATACATCTTCTCTTAAAAGACCCATTTTAATAACATGGTTCCTAGTAGAGATGAGTTTGAGAGAAAGAGAACAGGCAGAAGGATAGGCTCCTTTAAAATCCCAACCCAGTGTTGTGATTGGTCACCCTGGAAAATTAATTTGAAATGCCTACAGAGCTAGGGGGTTAAATTAGAAACTGCTAAAATGAATCAGACCAAAGGTTTAATCTCAGTATTCAATTGCCACTAGTGACCTATGGTTAAAAATAATCCCACTGCTGTGGAAGAGAATGATTTTTGTTTCTGATAGTACCTTAAAGGTTAAGTATTGCCTGTTTCTTTGCGCAGTGATTTATAGCTTTGTCTCATTTTTTTTTCCAGAACCTTTTTGGTTCATTTTATATATCTATTTATTGCATTTTCAGATATTGGTTTTCATAATTTTATTTCATGCTGTGGGAAATAGAACTTACCTTTTCCTTATTTACCATCAAAGGATTCTACTAATTTAATGGTTTCGGATTTGATGAACTGAAAGCTGTGTACCATCCATGCTTTTATAGATTGTTTTGTCCCAGGTTTTACTTTCTCCAGCTGAAGACTTTTATTTTTGGAGTTCCTTATTTGATGATACTTTAGTTGAATTTCTTTGATCCTTCACTAGTTCTGCCGTGTTTGGGTGTTTCTCTGTATGAAATTGAAATACTTTTGGTTAGAATCAGTATTACAACTGATCTGAGAGGGACCCCACTTTAAATCAGTTTCTGATTAATGAACCAACTCCTGCAAGCTCAACATGTCTCTTGATGTTTAAAAAACTGTGATCTCCTTGAAGACAAGGATTGTATTTTATTTATGCCTAGGGACTAGTATAATCTTTGATCCCAGTGAGGTATAAATAAAGGTTTATTGAATAAATCAATGACTGGAGTATTGTCAAAGGTTTAATGAACATCTGAGTAGATTAATTGCTTGATTTCCTTTTATCTGTGTAAATTCTATGAAATAACTTCCAATAATTAATTTTAGGCATAGTATTTCTTAAAACATTGTTTACAACAATAGCAACAACCACTCCAAAATATTGGCCATAAACCTTAGGAATACTAGTATTTAAGATCAAGAATTATGAGTATAATACTTTGCCTACTTGAACTAGGAGAATTGGAAAGTAATAGTGATGTAATGCGGATGGGGAGGCAGTAAAATTGTTACCCTCATATGTTGTTGTTGGCTGTATACAATGATTAATCCTTTTAGATAACATTTAAGAAAAAGGTGTTTTTGGTGAAGAGCCATCAAAGCATCCATACTATTTGAATGTTACAATTTTTAGTGTCTAATGAAATAGTCCAAAAATAAGGAACTAACCATATATACAAAGATGTTAATTGCAGAAGTATTTGTACAATTAAAGAATAGTGTTAAACCTAGAGTATGTTAATTATCACTTTGCCTCAGCTTTCTTATCTGTGAAATGGAGAAAAGAGTACCTTCCTTATAGAGTTGTTGTGAGGAATAAATGAAATAATATATGTATAGTGCTTAGAATAGGGTCTGATATTTATAGAGCACTCAAATTTGGCTGCTACTGCTGTTGTATTTTATTATTGTAGATACATGGGCCTCTCATTTCCTGGAGATTTAACTATATTATTTTGCCAGGCATTATATTAGATACAGTGGGAGACAAATAAATAAAAATTGTGGTTCTTGTTCACAAGGAACTTAAAATTCCTTTGGTGGTGAATAGTGTATTGGGAAATAATTTTTTTTTTCCTTTTTGTCTTTTTTTGTGACCGGTAATGGGATCGCAACCCTTGGTGTCATGCCCGTACCGCAACCGGCAACGGGATCACAACCCTCGGTGTTGCGCCCGCACCGCGCTCAACCAGTGAGTGGACCGGTCTCTATATGGGATCCGAACCCTCGGTGGGAGTGCTGCCGCGCTCCCAAGCGCCGCACTCTACCGAGTGCGCCACCGGGCCGGCCCAGGAAATAATTTTAATTGTAGGTCAGTATGTGGTGACACAGAAAGTTACAAAATGTGGGCCGGCCCGGTGGCGCACTGGATAAGTGCGCCGC
>NW_007730383.1:172561-175169 GCF_000696425.1 Galeopterus variegatus
TTGCGATCCGTTGCCGGACACGGAAAAAGATAAAAGACAAAAAAAAAAAAAAAAAAGAAACAAAATGCTATGAGAGCTCTACTACAGGAAATTGCAGATTATTTTGGATTTGTGGGGGTGGAGAAGATGGCATTTTCACTGATCTTTAAAGGATAGGTAGAATTTTGAAAGGTAGAACTATGGTGGATGATGGCATTTCATGGGGCAGATGAGCAGAGAGACAGAGGTGGGAAGACAAAGCACATATCTAGTGGATTAAAACTATGGAAGAGAGAGTCCTCATACTGGAATGGTGTACATGCCAAGCTGAGGAATTTTTTATTTTATTCATGTGATATTGGTAGGTGAAGGCTCTTGTGACCTGACAAGAGCTATGTTTTAGGAAGATTGAATAACTGAAAAGTGGTCTGGTGAAGGTGAGAGAGATGGGAAGTGGGAAGACTAGTTTTATTTTTTTCCTCATTCATACTTTCAAAAAACATTTGTTGTTCATCTATTCTTTGCTCTGTTTTATGCTTTGTACGAAGATAGTTCTGTATCATGTTTACTTGATTTATGATTATTAGTGGTATTTCAGGGCATGGATAATGAAGACAAACTAATGTGTGTGTGGGAATGAAAGGTAGATTAGATGTCAAGTGCATTACAGAGGTGGGATGACAGGCTCGTTTACTTTGTATATGGGGTAAGGGAGAGGTGGAAGTTAATGGTAACTTTTGGGTTTTTGAAACCTGAGTGACTTGTGGCCTTACTGCACTAATAATTCTTAATATACATTGGGAAATAAAGAGGATGAGCTAGTATATGTGGATAAATGATCGTTTGGCTCATTTTGTTTGAATTGACAGTGAGACAAACATTCCTTTGGTGCTATCTAGGATGCAATTGGCAATATGGAATTGGAACTTGAGGGAGTAGGTGGCTGGAGAGTTTAAGAATATAGATTTGTAAATCATATGCATAGAGGTAGTAAATGAAGCCATTGAGGTGAATGAAGTCATGGAGAATATACGGGATGTGTGTGCTATTAGTAGGGGTGGGCGGGAGCCGAACATTTTTTATTTTAAAAGTCAATTTATTACTTTTTATAAGAATTATATATGCCCATTAAAAAAAATCTGGTACAGAGGGTGCATCCAAGTCTTACTACCCAGAAATAACTATTATTAGTAACAGGAAGATGATTCTAGATTTCTTTTTATGCATATTTGTTGATAGGAATAATTTTGGAAATATGTTATGAATTGAACAGTATGTTCTATTTCATACCATGACTAACTGTAACAGACCAATTCTCTCAGTTGTTTGAGTTTATGACATTCAAGCTGAATTCCTAAAACACTTAGCCTTGTGAACAGGACTGGGAGGAGGCATCACTCTCAGGGTTGGGGGGGGGGGGTAATGTGCAAGCGCTTGGCCTGGAGTGTGGTGCCACCTAGACTTTGTACCCTGGATGCCTTTCTTGTCTCAGCCGTGGCTGTGTCTGTAAAACAATTATAATAATAGTCTTTTAGAATTAGTTTATATCTTTATCATTTAAATCATGAACATAATTTTAAACAGCAATACTACCACGAGATATTAATGAAAAACAGCAGTATGCTGACCCTATTCCATCTCATCTGACTTAAGCACATCTTGCCTCCCATTTCTGCTCTATAGAGGCAACCATTTTCAGCTGTTTTTGCTTTTTCCCTCTGAGATATCACTATATTTCTAAATATTATTATTTTATTGCTAGTTCTTGATACATTATATTCAGACATTTAGACACCATTCAGTGCTGAGGAAATGAGTTAGATAAGTTAAATAATTTGCCCAAAGTCACAGTGGTGGTAAATAGTGGAACAAGAATTCATATTCAGGAATGTCTCCTTCCTAAACCCGTATTCTTTACAACTAAATTAAACTATACATTGTTCTCTCTTTTGGCTTCCCAGATTTCTCCAGGAACATTTCTTTTACTTCCTTTGCTGAAATGTTGCTTTTAAATACAGTCTTTAAAATTTATGTGAAATTGACTTTTGCAGACTCAAATATTTTTTTCCAATCCATTTTAAAGATAGAAAAGACTAGTGCAGTAGTTTCTTATGTAATGACTAAAAATATAAAAGAAAATATAAGTCTCTTTGGGGCTTGGGGAAAGGAAGAGGAGAAATTAATATAATTGGACAGGTTATTTACATCTTCCTTGGTTCACAAATATTTAATACTTGTTTAAGGCTCTGTGTTGTGTCTCTCAGAGAATTCAGAGATAAATAAGATCACCTTGACCCTCAAGAATAATTCAACTATAGTTGACCCTTGAACAACACTGGGGTTAGGGGTGTTGACCCCTCCATAGTCAAAAATCTGTGTATAACTTTTGACCCCCCAAAACTTAACTACTAATAGTCTACTGTTGACCAGAGGTCTTACTGGTAACAAACAATTGACCGACACATATTTTTTGTGTTATTTGTGTTATATACTGTATTCATACAGTAAAGTAAGAGAAAAGAAAATATTAAGAAAATCATAAGGAAAAGAAAATGTATTCCTAGTACAGTATAGTATTTATTGAAAAAAATCTGCATATAAGTGGACCCACACAATTCAAACCCATGTT
>NW_007730383.1:176406-176846 GCF_000696425.1 Galeopterus variegatus
CCAAGAAATTTGTCTAGTCACCCCTAAGGCTGGAGTAGGAGGTGTATTCTGTGATGAGAATGAGAATGTAGAGGAAATTATTTACAATGTAACAAGTTTCCTGAAGGATCATTGAAAAGAGATGAGAAGGTAGTCAGCAGAGATGATGTAGAGAGGAGGAGCATTAAGAAAAGTGGAGTTCACTTTAGGGGCAGTTATCAGGGAGAGTTGACAGGAATGTGATTGAGGAAATTAGTTGGCCTCAAGGTTCTTAGTGGAGCTGCTTTACTTCTCTTTAAAGGAAGCATTTAAATTATACTGAAAAGAACTCTTCTGTCATATCATTAAAAAATGCTACTTCTGATAGCACTTAGTGAATCTTAGTGATATTTTAAAATTAGTTTGGTTTTTTTAATATTATAAAAAATATTTAGTCTTATAAAAAGCTGAATTGCTGTTAT
>NW_007730383.1:177581-180288 GCF_000696425.1 Galeopterus variegatus
GTTTGGTTTTTTTAATATTATAAAAAATATTTAGTCTTATAAAAAGCTGAATTGCTGTTATTGCAACTCCTGTATTTAAACAGAATTGCATTACATAGTATGTTTTCAAGAATGTATTGTTCATGCATGAAATGATAGAAAACATAAGGTTAGATCTGTAAAGAAATATTTCATGAACTTAATTGTATTCAGTTATTTCTACTGGTACGATGCAGATATTTACTCTCTTCTGAGTAGGAAAGAGTTTGATTTTGTTGACTAGCCATTGTCAGCTGTAAGTGGGGAAATGTACTTGCAGTTTAGGAATTAAATTAGTTTTAAGTTATTTGATGGGTTTTGATTATCTGAATGTCAAATTTTAAGATAAGAATCATTACTTAATACTGTAAGTATATTGGGAAGTGAGACGAATACTTAGGGTCTGTGGTCTGTGTATCAGAGTAATCTTACCTGAGTGAGGGCACTGTTAGTGACGATTATAGGTATGTGGTTGTGATGGAGGCTGTGGTGACCAGTAAATCCAGCTGCTCATGAAATCACTGATTGGAGAATGACCGTCGGTGGATTTTTCACTCAGTGTGTCCTCTCTGTGCAACTTTTTTTCTCTTATTGGGCCAGGAAAAGTGAGAAGAGGGTGGACAAGAAAGGTCACAGAGGGCAACTGTACCATTTACTTGGGTTAATTGTTAGGAATTATACAGAGAGGGTATAAAAGTTAGAAGGAAGAATCCGTTAAAGTAAAGGTGCTTTGTGCCCTTAAAGTTTGCAAGATTTGTAAATAAACTCTATGTTGTTTGGCCTCTAAGGTGGGAAAATAGAGGGCGAATTAATTTTACTCAAGTTTAGGTTAGAGCTGTGTAATTGGGAAGATTGAAAACTACCTTGAGTCCTCAAAAACCTTGGAGTCTACCGTGACTTTACTTTTTCTCTGGCCCACATCCACTGCATCACCAAACTCCACTGTCCCTACCTTCAAAATGTGTCTTAAATCAGGCCACTTCTTACTACCTCCATTGTTACTACCCTAGTCTGTCACCATCATGTCTTTGAGTAGAACAATGCAACATCCCTAAACTGGTCTTCTTGCTTAATTTTTGCCCTGCTTCGGTCTAGTCTTTATAAAGCAGCCAGGCTAATCTTTCCTGACATAAGCAAAGTCATGTTCCTCTTTTGCAAAAACCCCTCAGTAACTCTCCATTTCAGGGGTTCTTAGCATAGCTTGGAAAGCCCTACGTGATCTGGCCCTATTTCTGGATCCTTTTCTCTTAACAACTCCACTCACCCTGATTGCTCTGCTGAACCACACTGGCCATAAGCGTGCTCTTGCCCCAAGGCCTTTGCACCTGTGCATCCATCTGCCTAGATCCATGTAATTCATCCAGTTCATTCAGGTTTCTGTTCACATGTCACCTCTTCACGGAAGACTTCTCTGATCATCCTGTCTAAAGCAGCAGTCCTGGGCATTCTCCATTCCCTTCAACATGCTTAAGGCACGTATCACTGCCAACAAATAATGGTTTAAAAATGTTTGTCTTCCCCACTAGAATGTAAGCTCAAAGAAAGCAGGGATTCTGTTTTCAGAAGTACTCCCCCCCATCAGCTAGGACATCATAAATGGACAGTAAATATTTGTCTAATAGATGAATGATTTATAAAAAAGGGGTATTCATATTTCTTTAAATCTGAGATTTAATATTCACATCAGTATTTTTTTTTTTTTTTTGATGGCTGGCTGGTTTGGGGATCCGAACCTGTGACCCTGGTATTACAAGGCTGTGCTACAACCAGCTGAGCTAACAGTCAGCATATTTATTTTGTTCTATGTGGGAAAAATGAAAATATGAAATGTTAAGAAAAGGAACAGCTAGGAAGTAACAGGATTGTAGTTTGATATACAATCAGTTTTTGCATAAGATAGCATTTGGTGGTATAGAGAATATATTCTTTAGAAGTTTCTTCTTATTGTAAATTCTCTTTCTTGTGAAGATAATTATCATTGTCTATGATAAACATGAGGGCTGGCAAAAATTATTTGATTCTTACAAATTTTTTTAGTAATTGACTGATTTCTTAGCCCTCTGGTTAAAATGTATGGTCTTAATCTTGTATGGTTCCTTTTGAAATTATAATCTGTAGGCTTTATAGTATCTACTTGGAAGTTTTCAATCTTAAAGCAAATTTTGGCTCTAGACCAAGTTTTGACAAATGTTCAAAATCTCAGTTCTGTGTATCAGAGAACTATATTGAACTTAAATGACCAAGTGAAAAACAAACATTACAAATAGAAGAATGATCTCTGTGATCATTTGGAAACTCAGCATGCCTTAGTGAATAAAACAAGGCTCTTGGATGTGTTCATACTTAAATGAATTTTCGCTCCCTTTCTTAATATTGTGATTTTGGATAAGTAAGTATCCTTTCTTGAGTCTGTTTTCCTAATGAGTAAAATGGAAATTTTATTACCTAGCTGTCATATGGGATTGTATGAATTAAATATGAATATGTGTGTATCCTATAGTTGGTACATAATAAATGGTAGATAATATTATATCATAACTTTATATGCATGAACTGCTGAGTGTATGTTTTTGTATTTTGATAGTTGTGATACATTATTTCTGATTTTCCAAAGGGATTTAACAACATAAAATTCATCCAGTTGTCACGAACTCTAATAATTTCTTAATAAGCAATTCATGTAGGATAT
>NW_007730383.1:180687-182152 GCF_000696425.1 Galeopterus variegatus
ACTGCTGAGTGTATGTTTTTGTATTTTGATAGTTGTGATACATTATTTCTGATTTTCCAAAAGGATTTAACAACATAAACTTACATTTTAAAATTCATCCAGTTGTCACGAACTCTAATAATTTCTTAATAAGCAATTCATGTAGGATATGAATTCACTGATTTTTATTCTTTTACTTTTATTTTGGAAAATAAACCATAAAAATTCATTTAAACCTAAATTTGTTTTGCATTTTTTATTTTTAAAAGCAGATATATTTTGAATTGAGCTGTTTAAGACAGTATTAGAACTTATTAATATGAGAAAGTGACATTGTTTCTGCTTTTTAAGGTTTTAGATTTTTGTTGTATATATATATATATTTTTTTGTCTTTTTGTCTTTTTCCGTGTCCGGCAACGGATCGCAACCCTCAGTGTTGCCCCCGTACCGGACCGGGGACCGGCAATGGGATTGCAACCCTCGGTGTTGCTCCCGCGCCTCGCTCAGCCAGTGAGCGGGAACCGGTCTGTATGTGGGATCCGAACCCTCGGGCGGGAGCACCGCTGCGCTTCCCAAACGGCGCACTTATCCAGTGCACCACCGGGCCGGCCCTTGTTGTATATTTTTGAAGTTCTTTAACTGCATTTTAGAATTATACTGTGGGTGTGCTTGGTCATTTCATTGATATTAGTTTAGGCCAAGTGCACATTGGTTTAATAAAGTCAAATTACATATTGCAGTTTTTGAGTTGCAGATATCAACTTTATTAGATAATCTTTTTATGCTTCTACAAGCTGTTTATCTTTAACATTTTGTGGTGTAGTTTCTTTTTTTTTTTCTTTTTTACTGACCGGTAATGGGATCGCAACCCTCGGTGTCGCGCCCGTACCGGGGACTGGCAACGGGATCGCAACCCTCGGTGTTGCGCCCGCACCGCGCTCAGCCAGTGAGCGGGAACCGGTCTCCACATGGGATCCGAACCCTGGGCGGGAGCGCCGCCACACTCCCAAGCGGCACACTCTCCAGTGCGCCACCGGGCCGGTCCTGTGCTGTAGTTTCTTAGATGCTTTAATAGTCTTGCTTCTCTCAGGTGAGATAACTAGCTTCATCCTATGAAACAGATTTTAATGTACCAAGAGGCAACAATAAGAAAAATGTTTCTCCTGAGTCCTTTAAATATCAATTAAGACGGCAATAAGATGTCCATAGTGACTTTATAAAAACAATGCTACGATAATTGACATACTGAAAAAAAATCCGGTTTTCAACAATTTATGTGATATAACACTTAATGGCAGTATTCTGGTTATTACCTATAGAAAATGCTCTACTTAGAAATGTCCTTTGACTCACTCTTGATACTCCACCCTTATCTCCACTCTAGCTGTGTAGGGAAATGTTACACACACACACGCACACACACGCACACACACACACACATATTTATGTATGGTTAAGGAGAGTCAATGGGTGAGAAAACAGAAT
>NW_007730383.1:182313-185360 GCF_000696425.1 Galeopterus variegatus
CGCCGCCGCACTCCCAAGCGGCGCGCTGTAGCAGTGCGCCACCGGGCCGGCCCATAAATTTTTCTAAACTAGAAAAAAATCATCTGATAATAGGTTAGCAAGTTATACACTTTCCACTGAAATATACCTGATGTTAGATATAAGTTAAGTGACTCTAAATTTCTTTGAAATTTCGTATTTATCTTAAAAATCCACATAAGTTTTGCAATACATATGCCATAATATATTCAATTTTATATAAATATAAAAATTTTAAAAATTGACACCCCCCCCTGATGTTTCATTTTAGCTTTTTGTATTTCTTGGTGTACTTGCCAAGTACCTGTATTTTGAGAAGTAGTGTGGAGATGGTCAGTTTTTGATTTAATTCTCCTGTTTAAAATTTAATAGTTTGAAATGCCCTATACCTGGAACCACAACTAACATTTCACTATTGAGCACATGCTTTTGTAGTATGTGGTTGGGTGTAGAGGAAATGACAGGTAATTTTAGAGATAGTGATCTAACACTAAGGAAAAAACCCCACACAATTCTTATCCGAAAGAAAGTAAGGCCAATCATTTTTTCGAGTTAAAAATATGAATGATCTTACTAGTGATTCAAATGATGGGCATGAAATGATACTGGTTGTACGGTTTTGGTAATAATAGATATAAATCTTTCAAACTTAAATAAATCAAATATATAGGTAAGAAAATAGAGCATCCAAAAGGTGAAAAGACTTGTGAATTTACCTTATGAAACCTAATTTAAGATTATTAAAAAGCTTCAGATAAGATGCATCAAAACCGCTGAATGATACATTCTTTCTCTGCTGACATTTTTTTTTTTTTCTGACTAGTAAGGGGATCGCAGCCCTCGGCATGTTGTTGTCTGCACCACGTTCAGCCAGTGAGTGCACCGGCCATCCCTGTATAGGATCCAAACCCGCGGCCTCGGTGCTACCAGCACCACACTCTCCCGAGTGAGCCACGGGGCTGGCCCTGCTGACAGTATTTTTGTCATCCAAATTGTGAGTGAACAAAATTAAGAATAGCTACCCTTTAGTAGTTTTTCTTTGAAAAAAATACTACATTAAAAATCATCAGTGCTCTTCAGAATACATGTTTTTCATTATAGTCTTTTTCTATTATTTAAAAATTTAAATTATTTTTGAATAGTTAATACATTTATATAGTTTAAAATTCAAAAGATGTGGAAAAGTTTATGATATTCACTCCCTGTGTGTCATTCTACATATAATTTAAGCATTTGCAAGTATATGAATATAGTTATCATGTATATATTTATATTTTCTTTTCTCTCCTTTTAAGCAGAATATACTCTAGCTTTTGAAGGAGGGAGAGATGAGCTTTTTTTTTAATTGAAAAATTAGTTGTCCTCAAATTTGTGTTGATTAATAAGGGTAAGGAAGGTGAAGACAGCGCACAAATTTGGGTGGAATTTTATAAACTAAAACATTCAAAATGTAAGGGGTTATTCTGATATTGCCTCTTTTTTTTCTGCTTTTGATTCTTTTTTTTTGATTATTAAAATCAAATTATTAAAATCATGATTGATTATACATATTTTTGGGAGTACAACATTGACTACCATCACCTGTGTGCAACGTGTGTTGATCAAATCAATATTATTAGCATGTTCATTATTAAAATAATAATTATTCTTTATGCCCTTTATCCAATCTCTCCTCTCCCCCCCAACCTCTAGTAACCATAGATTTGTTCTCTCTTTCTGAAAGTTCAACGTATTATTGTGGTTCTTTCTTTCCTTCCTTTCTCCCTTCCTCCCTCTTTCTTCCTTCCTCCCTCTTTCTCTCTTTTTCTGTGTCTGGCTTATTTAACTTAACATAATTTTCTCCAAACTCATCCATGTTGCTGCAAATGGCAGAATTTCATTCTTTTTTATGGCTGAGTAGTCTTCCATTGTGTATATATTCTGCAATTTCTTTATCCAGTCATCCGTTGATGGACATTTAGGTTGATTCCATATCTTGGCTATTGTAAATAGAGCCATTATGAACATGGGAGTGCAGGTGTCCCTTCAACATGATGATTTCCATTCCTTTGGGTATATACCCAGAAGTGGTATTGCTGGATCAAATGGTAGTTCTATCTGTAGTTGTTTGAGAAACCTCCATACTGTTTTTCATAGTGGCTCTACTATTTTACAATCCCACCAACAGTGTAGGAGGGTTCCTCTTTCTATATATTCTCACCAGCATTTGTTATTCTCAGTCTTTTTAATACTGGCCAGTCTAACTGGGGTGAGATGATATTTCAGTGTGGTTTTGATTTGCGTTTCCCTGATGATTAGTGATGTTGAGCATACCATAGCAACTGCTGCCACAAGGGTGGCTTGCTGCCACATCAGAAGCCACTCCTGCCTCATAAGCAGCCTGATGACCACTCATTGGCACAGACAGAAGGACAGTCACCAGTGGAGCTCAGGGAAAGAAGTGAGTGAGTGCAGACCTGCGACTTAGTGGTCCAGACCACAGGGAGAATTATGCTGCCTTAGTGATAGCACAACTGGGAGTGGGAGGTATGTGCACAGCCCACAGGACTGCCTTCATCTGGGGAGAGGCACACGTGGAATCCCTCAAGAATACAGAAACCCAGGACACTCAAATAGAGCAAGGAAGAAAATTTCCTATCACCACCAACCCATCCCCACATCCAGGTCAAGCAAATTCCCAGGAGGAAACTTCTATTGGAAAGAAGAAAGAGAAAACCCACCCTGGGCCACCCTTTCTAATCCAGGAGCACCAGTATAGCTCAGTGCACCCATCAGGTTCAGGGGAAGCTAGCCAGGGTGCCAACAGGACTGCCCAGGGTCACCCACCACAGTCCAAGAGTGACAGGGTCCGAGGCACTTCCCCCAAGAATTCGAGAGCTTGCTCACATCCTGGTTAACCAACATAGCGTCAGCAACCTCAGCAGTGAATTACTAAGTGCCCCAGGAACTAGGCCACAGAGGCACTCACACATAATTCTAACATTGAGATGAGCTGTTTTTTTTTTTTTTTTTTTTCTTTTTTTTTTTTT
>NW_007730383.1:186347-193851 GCF_000696425.1 Galeopterus variegatus
GAAGAAAGAGAAAACCCACCCTGGGCCACCCTTTCTAATCCAGGAGCACCAGTATAGCTCAGTGCACCCATCAGGTTCAGGGGAAGCTAGCCAGGGTGCCAACAGGACTGCCCAGGGTCACCCACCACAGTCCAAGAGTGACAGGGTCCGAGGCACTTCCCCCAAGAATTCGAGAGCTTGCTCACATCCTGGTTAACCAACATAGCGTCAGCAACCTCAGCAGTGAATTACTAAGTGCCCCAGGAACTAGGCCACAGAGGCACTCACACATAATTCTAACATTGAGATGAGCTTTTTTTTTTTTTTCCTTTTTGTCTTTTTTCGTGACCGGTAATGGGATCGCAACCCGCAGTGTCGCGCCCGCACCGCGCTCAACCAGTGAGTGGACCGGTCTCTATATGAGATTCGAACCCTCGGCGGGAGCGCCACCACACTTCCAAGCACTGCACTCTACCGAGTGCGCCACCGGGCCGGCCCGAGATGAGCTTTTAATTTTTGTTCTGTACCTTGAAAAAATGTTTTTTACATAATACATAATTTCCGCTCAGTATGTAAAGTGCCTTCTTTATCGTATTTACTTATTTATTTGGACTGCTTGGTATTCCCTTGAATGGAGATAGACACAGTTTTTAAACCAGTGCTTGTTACCCTTTTAGGCTGTTGCATTATAGTCCTGATGCCATGTAATATTTTAGTGTTGAAAATAATTTTTCTTACTTTTAGCCAGAAGTATTTTAAGTTATGAAAAGAATAAAGATGAGTGTTGGGAGCTGAGTGAGGAAAGGTAGTCTTCAGTCAGTTTTTGATAGTTAGAGGTGGAGTTCATTTAAGGTGTTTTTTCCTATTTTAAATTAGTTTCTTGGGCTTGCTGGTTAGCTCAGTTGGTAAGAGCATGGTGCTGATAACACTAAGGGCAAGGATTCAATCCCTGTACTGGTCAGCCCCCCCACCCCCAAAAAAGTTTCTTCATCTGCTACCGTACATGTACAGTGCACATAAGTGACAGCATTCTACACAAAAGGTTTTAAACTTGAACAGTACTGGTCAGCATTCAGGTATTTGCTGGGAGAACCTTGTGTCAAAGAGCCAGAGATCTGGGTTTGTAATCCAGTTGAACTGGGAACATGGGCAAACCTAAAACTCTGATCTGACCATATCTGTTTTACCTTACTCTCTTTTTATTGCTTTTGTAATCTTAAAAAACAAAAAACAGGACTTCTTGTAAACAGTTTAGGCAGTTGTTCCTGTGTTCATTGTTCTCTTGCTTTTCTTTTGATATAGTTCTATTGCATCTATACTATATTCTTAAAAATATTTCATTTTTAAAAAATTGTTTTAAATTTTATAAAACGATTATGATGCCCTATGTAATCTTCAGGATTTCTTTCACTTAATATTACATTACCAAAATTCATCCTTATTGTTACTTGTCACTAACATTTGTTTATCTTGTAATGTATATATATTTCATTTTATGACCATAATCACATTTATTCAGTCTTCTGTTTATGGCACTTGGGTTGTTTCCCATTTTTTAAAAATTGTGAGCAGTGCTTCTAAATTCTTCTCTTGTACATGTACAAGAGTTCATCTTAGGTGAATACGAGTTGCTGAGTTATAGCTTATGTGAATGTTCCACTTCAGGAAATAGTGTGAAACTGTTTACTGTGCTTGTATTCCAACAAGTAAGTTCCTGCTTCTGTGCGGTGTGACTATAGATAGCGTTCCTACTTTCATTCTAATTAAACAAATAAATACAAGAAGACAGTTTCAGAAATATTGTAGCATTATGCAAAGAATAGATAGGAGTGTTGGGAGCTGATTAAAGAACGGTAGTCTGGAGGCTGTTTTAATTGTTAAGAGGTAAAGAGTGATGGCAGGTGGTTGGGAAGGGTTGTTGTAGTTAGTGTGATCATATAAGTTCTCACTTAGGAAGGGACATTTGAGTTGACTTGGATGAAAAGGCACCTGGAGAAAAATCTGGGACTCCAGGTTGAGGACACAGAGGCCCAGGGGAAGGAATGAACAGGGTGTATAGCAGGAATGGGAAAGCCATTATGGTTGGAATGTAGAGGATCAGGAGGGAAGGGAGAGAGGTAGACAGGGGCCAGAGCATGACAGTGTCATGGAGAAATTTAAATAGTGAGTGAGAGGATCTTGCTTAGAGTTTGAAAATATCACTCTCACTGCCAGGGAATGGAAATAAGGAAATCAAATAGAAGCTGTTGCTAGTCTAGATGGAAGATGGTGATGGCTTGGACTAAGGTGAAAACAGTGCAGAGGAGAGAATTAGGTTCAGGATATGTTTTGTAGGTAGAGTGACAGGATATGCTGATAAGTAGGTTTGGATTTTGAGGGCGAGATGAGCTTTTAATTTTTAAAGAATGCTCTGTAGTGATAAAGCAGTATGTTGTTAATTTAGAAGTTTTTTCTCTGATTTAGATAATTTGCTCAATGATTTTAGTGGTAACTCCACTTGAATCAGTTTTCTGGAATGTTGCAGCAAATGTGGAAGTTAGTTCCTGGGTCTCCAGTCCTTTCCTGTATACTTTCTGCCACTGCTCCTTGTTCTTTGGCCACAAACCCTGGTTTTCCCACTGTCTTTCATCTTGCAGTCCCTTTTTTGGCCTCCAGCTGGGAACATCTATTCTTGTTCTACCAGCCATTTCTTGTTCTTTGTTCTGCATTCTTGATACTGTACTTCCCTTTGCAGGCTGTGTGGATGCTGCATCAGCAGGACTAGGGCCATGCCATCCAGTCTGAAACTGTGGACAGTAGGTTGGGTTAGAGCACCCTGAGGCCTTGGGGATTTGGGTTGAGAAAAGTAGTTGAGTCTTAACAGGATTTTTGCATAATCCAATTATTTCTGTTTGTATGTACAGTTATGCATCACTTAATGACCAAGATACATTCTGAGAAATGCTCTGTTGGGAGATTTCATCTTTACGTGAACATCATAGAGTTTAAAAACATCTTTTAATGTGACATTCACATTTTAACCAGATTAGTTTTTATAAATTATATCATATTATACTTATGCTCAAAACTCTGTGATTTCCTGTGATCAGAGACTGTACTCCAGTAATATCACTTACTTCTGGGTTTCTTTTTTATATTATCACTGCCAGGGATAGAATTTGGCTTTCTCTTATTTGAAGACTAAACCCAGTAGTGCTGACCTGTAACTCACACACCTATAATTGTGTCCATGGTGCCCTGTCATTTTACCAGTCCCTGAATTCCAGCAGATAATAGCAAAAATGTACAAACTCATTTTTGCTATAGATGATGAAAGTTTCAAAATAGGTTATACGTATTTACATTAGTAGCATCTAAGGGTAGGGGTTCAGACAAGGGTGTGAGAAGCACAATAAATGTGGGTTGAAATTCTAGGACAGGTAAAGTCCATGGCAGGTGCTATGTTAGGGAGCTAGTTGAATTGGTAGGGAGATGTTTTTCAGACAAGGGTGTGAGAAGCACAATAAATGTGGGTTGAAATTCTAGAACAGGTAAAGTCCATGGCAGGTGCTATGTTAGGGAGCTAGTTGAATTGGTAGGGAGATGTTTGGGAAGGTGAGATAACAAATGACCACAAACTTGGTGGTTTAAAGCTACAGAAGTTTGGTTCCAGTCAAGATGGCAGAACAGACGGTCCCCAGCATCACTCTCTCCCACAAATCAACCNCGTGACTATAGATAGCGTTCCTTTCATTCTAATTAAACAAATAAATACAAGAAGACAGTTTCAGAAATATTGTAGCATTATGCAAAGAATAGATAGGAGTGTTGGGAGCTGATTAAAGAACGGTAGTCTGGAGGCTGTTTTAATTGTTAAGAGGTAAAGAGTGATGGCAGGTGGTTGGGAAGGGTTGTTGTAGTTAGTGTGATCATATAAGTTCTCACTTAGGAAGGGACATTTGAGTTGACTTGGATGAAAAGGCACCTGGAGAAAAATCTGGGACTCCAGGTTGAGGACACAGAGGCCCAGGGGAAGGAATGAACAGGGTGTATAGCAGGAATGGGAAAGCCATTATGGTTGGAATGTAGAGGATCAGGAGGGAAGGGAGAGAGGTAGACAGGGGCCAGAGCATGACAGTGTCATGGAGAAATTTAAATAGTGAGTGAGAGGATCTTGCTTAGAGTTTGAAAATATCACTCTCACTGCCAGGGAATGGAAATAAGGAAATCAAATAGAAGCTGTTGCTAGTCTAGATGGAAGATGGTGATGGCTTGGACTAAGGTGAAAACAGTGCAGAGGAGAGAATTAGGTTCAGGATATGTTTTGTAGGTAGAGTGACAGGATATGCTGATAAGTAGGTTTGGATTTTGAGGGCGAGATGAGCTTTTAATTTTTAAAGAATGCTCTGTAGTGATAAAGCAGTATGTTGTTAATTTAGAAGTTTTTTCTCTGATTTAGATAATTTGCTCAATGATTTTAGTGGTAACTCCACTTGAATCAGTTTTCTGGAATGTTGCAGCAAATGTGGAAGTTAGTTCCTGGGTCTCCAGTCCTTTCCTGTATACTTTCTGCCACTGCTCCTTGTTCTTTGGCCACAAACCCTGGTTTTCCCACTGTCTTTCATCTTGCAGTCCCTTTTTTGGCCTCCAGCTGGGAACATCTATTCTTGTTCTACCAGCCATTTCTTGTTCTTTGTTCTGCATTCTTGATACTGTACTTCCCTTTGCAGGCTGTGTGGATGCTGCATCAGCAGGACTAGGGCCATGCCATCCAGTCTGAAACTGTGGACAGTAGGTTGGGTTAGAGCACCCTGAGGCCTTGGGGATTTGGGTTGAGAAAAGTAGTTGAGTCTTAACAGGATTTTTGCATAATCCAATTATTTCTGTTTGTATGTACAGTTATGCATCACTTAATGACCAAGATACATTCTGAGAAATGCTCTGTTGGGAGATTTCATCTTTACGTGAACATCATAGAGTTTAAAAACATCTTTTAATGTGACATTCACATTTTAACCAGATTAGTTTTTATAAATTATATCATATTATACTTATGCTCAAAACTCTGTGATTTCCTGTGATCAGAGACTGTACTCCAGTAATATCACTTACTTCTGGGTTTCTTTTTTATATTATCACTGCCAGGGATAGAATTTGGCTTTCTCTTATTTGAAGACTAAACCCAGTAGTGCTGACCTGTAACTCACACACCTATAATTGTGTCCATGGTGCCCTGTCATTTTACCAGTCCCTGAATTCCAGCAGATAATAGCAAAAATGTACAAACTCATTTTTGCTATAGATGATGAAAGTTTCAAAATAGGTTATACGTATTTACATTAGTAGCATCTAAGGGTAGGGGTTCAGACAAGGGTGTGAGAAGCACAATAAATGTGGGTTGAAATTCTAGAACAGGTAAAGTCCATGGCAGGTGCTATGTTAGGGAGCTAGTTGAATTGGTAGGGAGATGTTTGGGAAGGTGAGATAACAAATGACCACAAACTTGGTGGTTTAAAGCTACAGAAGTTTGGTTCCAGTGAAGATGGCAGAACAGACGGTCCCCAGCATCACTCTCTCCCACAAATCAACCAATTTACAACTATAAAAATACAACAACAGCCAAGCTGGGGCTGTTAGAGCTCAGGGGAAGAGGAGGAGAGACTTACAGAGTTCATGAAGGTGGGAGAAGCCATGATGAGAGAAAGAAAAATCTGCTCAGAGCATTTTGGGCCATGGCCATTTTAAGGCTGGAGCTGCTGAGTGCATGGAGCAGAAGCCATCCTTCGTTTGGAATTGGCTTGGAGGTGGCAAGGGCAAAGGGGGCCTTGGTGGCCCCGAGGACAGCAAGACCAGTAATAGGTTTCCTGTGGACCCACACAGGAGTGAAGAGCCAGAACAACTGATAAAAAGGAGCCATCCAGAGGCCGGTGGGTCATCGCAAGGGACCAGTGCAAGGCCTTTTCTATGGGAAGTATTTGGAGTACAGGTGCAGGGGAGATGGGCCCACCAGGAGAACACTGGGACACAGCAAGGACAGCCAATCTGCCCCCCAATCAGTGCTGGACCACTCAGAGGAGACTGGTCAGGAATATAGTATTGCATGGGGTGCAGTTTGAAAAGACACAGGCCCAGAACAGAGTTTCTACACAACCCAGGTGCACTGGGTCTCTGGAGAGCCAGAAGTACCTATAAGGCCAATCATTAAGCCCTGAGCTGCACAAATAGCCTTCCTTAGGGAAATAGCAGCAAAGCAGCAATTTAGCTCAACCACACAGCTCAAGTACTGGTTCCAACGAGAAGTTCCCCCATTTTAGAAATAAGGAAAGGGCAAATAATTAGTTCTGGTCAATGCACACCATCAGTACCTTGGGGCCTTCCTGGGGGCCCGAGGCTTGGAGTGGGGACCGGATACCTACCCACTGCAACCAGGCACACTACCAGCACCTCGGGGCCCGCCCAGGGGCCTGAGGCATAGAGATGGGGACTGGACCCCCTCCCACAACCAGGCGCACCAGCAGCATCAAGGAGAATGCCAAACACATCACCTCTGTGTGGGTGGCCCACCACAGCCACCACAGTAACCACGGCTGCCGTGAAAGTGGCTAGATGTCACAACCACCAAGTGGGTGGTCCACCAGCCACTGGAGTGCATTGACACAAGGAGAGCCACCAGCAGAGAGCCCAGGAAAGAAGAGGGTGTCTCTCTCCACGAAGCCCATTGCAAAGTGACAGAAGAAGTTCCTGCTGTATGATAATATTGGGGGACCTGAATACACTTCTCAGCATTGGACAGATCATCTAGGCAACAAATCAGTAGAGTAAACATTACTCTTTTGAGGGAGAGAAGAAATCTAGGGTTATCAGTGGTGGGAAGGGGGAGAGAAAGGGGGATAGGGAGAGATTGGACAAGGGGCATAAAGAGTAAGTACAATTTATAACAATATATATACTAGTAATATTGATTTGATCAACATATGTCAACTTGAACCCCCAAAATATGTATAATCAATTATGATTCAATAAAATAAAAAATAAAAATAAAAAATAAAATAAAAAATAAACCTATAGAAGTTTATTCTCACAATTCTGGAGAGCAGAAGTCTGAAATCAAGATGTCAGGGGGGTCATACTCCCTCTGAAGGCTCAGGGTTCTTTGACTCTTCTAGCTTCTGTTAGCTCAAGGTGTTCGTTGGCTGTTGCTGCATAACTCCAGTCACTGCCTTTGTCTTTGCATGGACTTCTCTTTTGTGTCCATGTCTTCTCTTCTGTCTCTTAGAAGGACACTTGTCATTGGATTTGGAGCCCACCTGAAATCTAGGGTGATTTCATCTCAAGATCCTTAACTTATATCTGCCAAAGATCCTTTTTTAAAATAATGTAACATTTACAGGGTCTGGCTGTTAGGACAAAGGCATATGTTTTGGGGGGCTACTGTTCATCCCACTACAGTGATCAAAACCTGTGAAGTCCTACTTAAAAATCTGGAAAGCTAAGAGAATGACAAAGTAGGGATTAAAAGATAGGAACAACTACCTGTGGGTTTTTT
>NW_007730383.1:194977-196080 GCF_000696425.1 Galeopterus variegatus
TTTTGGGTTCAGTTGTTCATATTTCTATAGTATGTATTATTGGTGTTGTCAGCAGGACTTTCCTTCAGATCAGTATTTAACTGTATTAATCAATATTTACAGTTTTCAAATAACATGATCCTTTCTTCCTTCGTTCCTCCCTTCCTCCCGTCCTCCCTCCCTCCCTCCCTTCTTTTCTTCCTTCCTTGTTTTTTAATTGACCTGTGTTGATTGTATGTATTTATGGGGTACAGGGTTATATTTCAAAAATGTATAGAATATCTGATGATCAAATCAGAGTAATTAGCATATTTGTCATTGCAAAAATTTATTATTTCTCTGTGATGAGAGCATTTGAAATCCTGTCTTCTAGCTAATTGAGTATATTAAATTATTATTAATTATAGATTGCCTACATAGACCACTAGACCTTAATTTTCCTATCTAGCTGTGATTTTTTAAATCTGTTAACACCCTCTCCTTATCTACACTCCCCTTCTTAGCCTCTAGTAGCCACAATTCTACTCTCTACTTCTGTAAGCTCAACTTTTTTTGTTTTTTTAGCTCCCACATGTGAGTGCGAACACATGGTATTTATCTTTCTGTGCCTGACTTATTTCACTTAACACAGTGTCTTCCACACTCATCCATGTTGCTGCAAATGACAGGATTTCATTCTTTTCTATGGCTGAGTAGTTATCTGTTGATTTGTTTTTGGACACCTAGGTTGATTCCATATCTTGGCTATTGTGAAAAGTACTGCAGTAAACAGGGGGGTGCATATATCTCTTTGGTATGCTAATATTCTTTCCTTTGGATAGATGCCCAGCAGTGGGAAATAGTTGGATCAGATGATAGTTCTATCTTTAGTTTTTTGAAGAATCTCCTTACTGTTTTCTGTAATGGCTGTACTAATTTACATTCCTACCAACAGTGTAGAAGAGTTCCTCTTTCTCCAAATTCTTGCTGGCATTTGTTATTTTTTTGTCTTTTTGATAACATCCATTCTAACTGGAGTGAGATGATATATCAAGTAGTTTTGATTTGCATTTCCCTGATGGTTAGTGATGTTGAGCATTTTTTCATATACCTATTCACTATTTGTATGTCTTCTTTTGGGAAAT
>NW_007730384.1:0-422 GCF_000696425.1 Galeopterus variegatus
TAAGATACATATTATACAAATTCCAAAGTACAATTCAATGGAGTTTACAATCAGTTTCATACGCACACTGGATAGCTTCCAGGCAGGAGAAACGAGTGAAGTCTTCAGGAGGAGAAGGCTATAAGACAGCTGGAAATGGAGGCAGAAAAAAACATGAACTTGGGAGACAGAAGAGAGACTCAGAGGCAAATATATGTGAGAAGTATTTAAGGAACAGCAATGTTGCCAGTATGATGGGAGCAAAAGTGTTCAAGAGCAGGGATTGTGGTTACATAAGGAATGGTGTCTTGGGGAAAGTTTCTGAAGATCCAGACATTCCAAAATTAGGAAGTTTAGATTTTCTTCTTCTTTTTTTTTTGTCTTTTTTGTCTTTTTCCGTGTCCAGCAATGGATCGCAACCCTCAGTGTCGCCCCCGCACCGG
>NW_007730384.1:2110-20129 GCF_000696425.1 Galeopterus variegatus
ACACCCAGCATGTCACAACCCCAAGCATTACCTACTTCAGAAGAATCACTGCAGCCAGATCCCTTTGCTCCAACTCTGGAGCTGTGAGAAAAGCAGCAAGTACACTCTTTCCCCATACGTCGTTGTATAGATAAAATACATCTGTCATAGCTATGGCTTGTCTTCTGTGAATATTCACCTTTTATGAAAAAGTGAATATATTTACTGTTCATTTATTTATTCACTGATGCAACAAACAAGTATTGAGTGCTCAGTGTGCCAAGCACTGGGTTAGGTAGGCCCTGGAAATACACTGACAGACCAACCTGTACACTGAAAATCACATAAATGCTAGTGAGATATACTTATTAATATATATACATGTTCTCGCTCTCTCTCAAGGACATTTAGTGTGGAAAGTCAAAGCCAACTTTTAAACATGCTTGTGTCTTTCCAGGCTGACATATGCAGCTCTGCCCACGCCACCTGCTTTATAGCAGAAAGACTACTTAATAGGCAAAGGCAGCTGGCGCTTAGGCTTCAATGTACTCTTTTAGTTCCTTCTGGATGACCTGGTGTGACCACCCTTTCTAGATAAGAAGGATTCTATCTCCACTTAACAGTAAATCCTCAACCTGAGGAAAAAGAGGTCATGTCAACCTGGCTGATTAAGTCACAGGAGGGTGGAATTTTTATGACTTAAAACTACCAAGCAAGTGACTGTATGTCAATCACTCAGATAGGTGAGTCCAGGTTAGATTGGTTTGGAATATGATGGTTATCAGGTTTCAATACCACTGATGTGAGAAAAAATAATGCTTCTGAACTACTAACATATAATTATTTTTTCCTGATATTTTGAGACATAGTAAAAGATGATCCTAATAAACTAGAAATAATTACTATTAATATAGTTAGCCCTGAATCACAGGCAAGGGTTTTACTTCTAAAAGCTTCCTTCTCTTTATCTTTCAAATGGAGATAATATAGTATTTTTCTTATAGGAATGTTATAAGATATTTTATTTAAATGTAAAATGTTTCTCACAGTGCCTTGCATAGGCACATATTTATCACTTTATAATTATAATCTAAGCACATATCATAAGCACACATTTATAATTTTATACTAATTTTAAACAAAACAACATAAACCTATACAAATTGTTCTATAAACTTATTTTTTTTAACTGAGCAATATATCAGGATCACTTTCCCATATTAATAAACGTAAATCTGCAGTATAATTTGAATAACTACATTGTGTTCCTTTCTATGACTATACCATATTTATGAGACATTTAGATTACAAACAATTTTTAATGGCTGTATAATATTCTATTATATGGATGTACTATAATTTACTTAACACTTTATGTTGTCTGTTATGATCCAGGAAGTGAAGAAGTGAGGTCATGTTAATAAGAATAAAATGTATTTTCTCTGACTCTCTTCCAACTTCCTTTTGGTGGATTTCAGGATCTCTTCAAAGACTTCTCTCATTTCTAGGAGTGTCCAGGAGGCTTTTTCATTCACTCAATCAACACATATTTTGCACATACCATGTACCAGGCCGTTCACTGGGGATGCAATAGTGAGAAAAAATAGATACAGCTGCCACTCTCTTGGCACCTCCAGTTATAAGGGGGAAACAAAACATTAATCAAATAATCACCTAGGTAATCAAACACAGGCTGTGTTAAGTGCTATGAAATAAATATAGAGTGCTATTACAACAATGGCAAAGGACTCAGCCTAGACTGGGGCTCAGGGAAGGTCTCTGGGGGAGTTCCCATTGAGATGAGATCTAAAGTATGGAGAAGTTCACTAGGTTTGGGGAAGAGTTTGCAAGAAAGAGGATTGTCGCTGGCAGAGGAATAGCTAGAGCAAAACTCTGTGACAGAAGAGAGCATGGTGTGCTTGAGGAACTGGTGAAAGTCTCTGGGGCTGTGAGTTCACACACGAGAAGAACAACATGTGCAAAGTCGAGCCAGCAGCCTACCGTGTGTGTTTTAACATGTAGGTTTTATTATTATTCAGGTATGGAGAGGTCAACAGATCAGGAAATAATTGTCATTGAAAAGAGAGTTTGTTATACTCACACATCCCAATAGGAGGGGGCACACCCAGAAGCACTAGAGTCAGGGAGCAGGGGGTTTGAGGGGGAAACCTGGGCAAGAGCCATTATTTTAGTTCCCATGAGAAGAAACAGGAGAGGCAAAGTATGCAGATTTAGAAGTGGCTAGATTGAATAATTTCAGCAGGCTCTAGGGCATAAGGGCTGTCCCTAGTTTTCTGATACCTGGCTCTGGGGTAATTTGGCCAGGGTTATAGTGGCTGTGAGTGTGAGAGACCAAGAAAGAAATGGATTGGTTTGCATGCAGAAGGCACATTCGCAGGTGAGTTATTTGCTATCTTTAGGAATTATCTAGTCCTGGGAGGGGCAGCACTCCCAGGGTCAGCAAGGCCCCATGATGTCAAAGCACCAAAACTACAGAATAAAAAGACATGATTAATACAGTATGTTTTAGAAATATGAAGGGGACCAGAGTGCAGTTAGCAAGGGGGGAGAGTTGATAACGAGTATGATATTTCTCAATGTCTCTGAGAGACTTAAGACCTTTCTGGTGTCTGTAGTCCGTTTTTTCCCTTGGGCACTACATACAGCTGGACTGCGGGTCAAATCAGGGTGGCAGAAATATCTGCACTAAAAAGTATCCCAACAACTGAGGTGCTGATATTGGGCTAAACTTGGGTGCTGAGTCTCTTCCATGGTGATATATTTTTTCTTACATTCTTTGGTCTAATAGACCCTAGAGCAGTGGCCCTCAACTGGGAACAATTTTGCCACCCAAGGGCCATTTGTCAATGTCTGAAGACATTTTTCACTGTCACAACCCAGTGGAAGGTGCTACTGGCATCTAGTAGGCAGAGGCCAGGGATGCTGCTAACCACTCTGTAATGTACAGAACAGTCCCCCATGACAAAGCATTATCTATTCCAAAATGTCAACAGTACTGAGGTTGAGAAATGCTGCTCTAAATATTCACATCCTGGAAGTGAATGGGGCCAGGATTCAAGCTATGACCCTTCACAACAGAATTTTTCACTAATAATGTTGCTGTGGTGAATATATGGTTCTGTTATTTTTCTGAATCATTTTTTAGGCTCAAGAAATATCTTATTTTTCTTCTCCCTGCTTCTTCTCTCTATTTCTATTTCTGGGGAAGGAGTCCTGGAGAGCTTATGTGGAAAGAGTTACTTAATCTCCAATCTCACAGCACAGTTCCAAAGCCCTTTCAAGTACAGTCTTTTCTTTGTTTGTTTTGATTAAGTTTTGAGTTTCACAACCACTTCAGGAGATCAAGTCAACTCAAGTCTTTAACGACTGCTTGCCATGTGCTCAGGATGTGTCCAGCCTCTGGAAATGCAGCATGGTGCCTGAAATAGTGCACATGAGGATCTCGCCCATGAATGCATACATTATCATATTTACTTCTCCCCAAATCCCTAAGTGGAGGGATAAGTATACCTCATCTTACATGTGAGTAAACAGAGGCTTGGATGGTTAAGTCACACCCAGATCACATGGCTAGTACAGAGTAGACCCTTGATTTTAACCCAGGCACATGGTCTGACTCTAAATCCAATATCCTCCTCATGGAATTCCCTAACTCCCTCCCTGTTGATGGAAGCTTGAAAGACAGCTCTTTCTATCCAATTAAGAACTGTGCTACTGCTGGCTCCTTCAATTTGGGAGACACCATTAAGCTCACTCTCAACTCCCCCTAAAATCAGTAAGCACAGTCCCAGATGAAGGGAAAAATATTAATCAAGGAAATACAAGCATTCATAATGACTTGACACTCACTATACCAGAAAAAAATTGGCTTTTGAAAACTCTGACTCCCACTTACACCTTTGCTGAGGTGCTATAAATGAGCAGAGATCAGTTAGGAATAATGACAATGTTGGGGGGCATTTCCTGATGTTACTCAAGTTGTGTTCTATAAATTGTTCCCTGGTAAATTAAAGAAATTTTCATTGAGCCTGAGGTTAGCCACAAATTTCACAGAAGATGGGAAGGCTTATCACCTGCAGGCCTATTCCTGCTGTCAGGAGAAATTGTTAATCCTCAGATGTCATCCACTTCCTCCCCCCCTTCTCCCCTCCCCCAAGTATATATTGAATTTCCCAGACTGTGAGCAGTTAAAAAAAAAAGTTCTGTATTTCTATGTTGTTTTAATGATTCTGTTCCCTTTATTACCTTATAAAATAAAACAAGTGCTAGCTAGCTAAATAACTTTTGGTAAATATGTAGAATTGTATGCTGTGGTATACCTTAAAAATGAGTGCAGAAGAGTGATGTCAGCAAGATGGTAGAATAAGAATTTCTAATACTTATCCCTTCACAAGGACATCAATTTGAACAACCATCTACACATGAAAACACTTTCACAAGAACTAAGGAATTTAGATGAGAGATTATAGCACCTTTGTAGAACATAGAAATAATAATTTAAAAAAGACACACTGAAGAGGGTAGAAAGGACAGTTTCACATTACCTTCACCACCCCTCCCCAAATCTGGGCAGCACAGTATGGAGAAAGATACCCCTCATGTGGGGGAAGATGAGTGAAGTGAGCACCCTTTCACCACCAACGCCAGCCTCAGGCTTGCCCCAGTGAACTCTGGTGCCAGGCCCACTTCTGTGGACACAGGCATTAGGCCCATCCTCATGGACCCAGGTGTTAGAGCCTCTCCAGTGCCAGGACAGCCCCTGTGGACTCATACTCAAATTGTACCACAGCATCAGGTCAGGCCCCATGAAAACAGGCTTAATGCTGACCTCCATGGACCCAAACTCCAGACCTGTCCCTGCAGATTCAAGCTGCAGGCCTCCATGGGCCCTGTTGCTAGGCTTGTCCCAGTGGACCCAGGTCCAGTCCATCCAATGACCCCAGCAGCAAGCCTACCCATGGACTGTGCCAGATAGCCCACCCAGAATCTCTGAATAGTTTGACTGGTAAAGAGCTTTCCCTCCTGAAGCTACTTTGTAAAGACTGAAAGAGGTGCCTACTTCTTCAAAGAGCAGACACCAATGAAAAGCCACATAGATAACTAACAATCAGGGAAACATGATACCACCAAAGGAACAAAAGAAGGCACCAGTAACTGACCCTAAAAATTGGAGATCTATGAACTTCCTGACAAAGAACTCAAAAATAGTTCTTAAAGAAACTCAGCTAGCTGCAAGAGAACACAAATAGAAAATAATAGAAAATTGGGAAAATAATAAATGAACAAAATGAGGGCCGGCCCGGTGGCGCACTGCTACAGTGCGCCGCTTGGGAGGGCGGCGGTGCTCCCGCCGAGGGTTTGGATCCCACATACAGACCGGTTCCAGCTCACTGGCTGAGCGAGGTGCAGGAAGCAACACCGAGGGTTGCGATCCCGTTGCTGGTCTCGGTCTGGTACGGGGGCGACACTGAGGGTTGCGATCCATTGCCGGACACGAAAAAAGACAAAAAATAAATAAATAAGTAAATAAATAAATGAACAAAATGAGATTTCAACAGAGATAGAAACCATAAAACAAAACAAAAAAACAAAAAAACCCCCAGAAATTCTGGAGCTGAAAAATGCAATGACTGAACCAAAAAATCCAAAGAACGCTTCAACAGCTGACTCAGTTAAGCAAAAGAATGAATCAGCAAGCTCAAAAAATAGGCCATTTGAAATCACCTAGTCTAAGGAAAAACAACAGAAACAAAAAGAAAGAAAAAGAGTGAAGACAGCCTAAGGAATATATAGGACACCAACAAGCATACCAATAGATATATTATAGGAGTTTTGGGAGGGGCAGAGAAAGAGAAAAGGGGTCAGAAGACTATTCAAAGAAATAATGACAGAAAGATTCCCAAATTTGGAGAGGGAAATGAACATTCATATCCATGATGCCCAAAAAACACCAGATAGAAAAAGAGATCTTCACTAAGACATGTTATGATTAAATTCTCAAAAGTCAAGTACAAAGGGAGAATTTTGAAAGTGACAATAGAAACATGACTAATCAACATGCAAGAGAATCCCCATAAAACCAGCAGGAGATTTCTCAACAGAAACCTTTCAGGCCAGGAGAGAGCAGAATGTTATACTCAAATGCTGAAGGAAGAAAAAAACTAAAAACAAAAAACTGCCAACCAAGAATATTATTATGTTTGGCAAAGCTGTCCTTCAGAAGTGAAGGAGAAATAAAGACTTTCCCAGGTCAACAAAAGCTGAGGGAGTTCATCACCACTAGACACTAGACCTGCCTTACAAGAAGTGCTAAAGGGAGTTCTTCTAGTTGAAACAAAAGTACACTAATTAACAACATGAAAACATGTTGTAAAATGAAAGTATAAAACTCATTGTAAAGGTAAGAATATAGTCAAATTTAGAATACTCTGATACTTTAATGGTAGCATGTAAACTACCACATTTAACTCTAGAATAAAAGTTAAAAGACAAAAGTATTAAAAATAACTATAACTACAATAATTTGTTAATGAGTACACAGTATAAAAAGATATAAATTGTGGCATCAATAATATAAAATATGGGAGAAAAGTTAAAGTGTACAGGTTTTGTATGTGGTCAAAATTAAGTTGTTATTAGNTGCCTTACAAGAAGTGCTAAAGGGAGTTCTTCTAGTTGAAACAAAAGTACACTAATTAACAACATGAAAACATGTTGTAAAATGAAAGTATAAAACTCATTGTAAAGGTAAGAATATAGTCAAATTTAGAATACTCTGATACTTTAATGGTAGCATGTAAACTACATGTTGTAAAATGAAAGTATAAAACTCATTGTAAAGGTAAGAATATAGTCAAATTTAGAATACTCTGATACTTTAATGGTAGCATGTAAATCACATTTAACTCTAGAATAAAAGTTAAAAGACAAAAGTATTAAAAATAACTATAACTACAATAATTTGTTAATGAGTACACAGTATAAAAAGATATAAATTGTGGCATCAATAATATAAAATATGGGGGAAAAGTTAAAGTGTACAGGTTTTGTATGTGGTCAAAATTAAGTTGTTATCAGCTTAGAATTGACTGTTATAATGATAAGATATTTTACGTAAGCCTCATGGTAACCACAAAGAAAAAATTCTTAGTAGATATACAAAAAATAAAGAAAATGGAATAAAGCATAACACTGCAAAAAATTATTAAATTACAAAGAAAGGCAGCAAGAGAAGAAGAAATGAACATAGGGACTACGAAACAGTCAGAAAACAACAAAATGTCAATAAGTCCTTACCTATCGGTAATTACTTTTAATGCAAATAGATTAAATTCTGTAATTAAAAGTCATAGAGTGACTGCATGAATAAAAAAAATCCAACTACATGTTGCCTGCAATAGACTCACTTTAACTTTTAGGACACACAGGCTGAAAGTGCAGGAATAGAAAAGAAAATTACATGCAAATGATAACTAAAAGAGCAGCAGTGGCTGTACTTATATCAGACAAAATAGACTTTAAGTCAAAAACTGTCAGTCATGAGAGACAAAAAGGTCATCATGTAATGATAAAGAGGTTAATTCATCAAGAGGGTAGATATGTATGTACCCAACATTGGAGCACACACATGCAAATATTAGCAGAACTGAAGGGAGAATAGACAGCAATACCATATTACTTCTGGGTGTATATTCAAAGGAAATGAAATCAGTATCTTGAATAGATATCTACACTCCTGTGTTCATTGTAGCATTATTCACGATAGCCAAGATACAGAATCCACCTTAAGTGTCCATTGATGGATGAATGGATAAAGAAAATGTAGCATGTGTATACAACTGAATATCATTCAGCCTTAAAAAAGAAAATTCTGTCAATTGTAACAATACGGATGAACCAGGAGGACATTTTTCTAAGTGAAACAAGCCAGGCACAAAAAGACAAATACTACATGACTTCACTTATACGTGGAATCTAAAAAAGTTTAATTTAATGGCATAGAAGAGAATGGTGGTTGCCAGGAGCTATGGGTTGGGGGAAATGGGGAGATGTTGGTCAAAAGGTACAAAGTTTTAGTTATGCAGAATGAATAACTTCTGGAGATCTATCGTACAGCATGGTGGCTATAGTTAATAATACTCTAATGTATGCTTGAAATTTGCTGAGAAAATGGATCTTGAATGTTTTTACTGCCCCCAAAATTTAAAAAGGTAACTGTGAGGGGATGGATATGTTAATTAGCCTGATTGTGGTAACACTTTCACCATGTACTGATATATCAAAATATCACATTATATACCTTAAATATATACAATTTTTATTTGTCAATTATACCTTAATAAAGCTGGGGGTGGGAATCATACCCCCCCCAAATGGGATGCATTAAACAAGTTGCAAAACAATACATAAAATTTGATTTCACTGTGTTAAAAAAAGGAAAATACATTTTAATATGTATAAAATATGTCTGGACGGAGACAATACATGTCACAAGGAAGAAGGGTGAGGAAGTCAGGGGTATGGTGGGATGTAGGACACTTTTCAGAGGTTTTGAAGATATAGTATGTTTTCCCAGGTGGAATTCTCCAGATGGCAAGATGCCATTTAGAAGGCTGATGCCTTTTACATAATTTAAGACACTAAACTCTTTATTTGTTCACTAAAGTTTTATTTTAATTACATGTCATAGAGACTCCTAAAAAAATAAATTATTAGTCTTTCATAAAACTGCTGTACATACCAGGGATCTACACTCAGTTTTCAGCCTGGCTATACCTTCCATCAAAGAATGTAGTGCATCTTTCTCTTGTTAGGTCAGTGCCCACCTAGTTGACATGTTTCTGTTGACCCCGGTAATGCTGATTTTGCTGTAAACAGTTATAACAATCTCTGGGCAAAGATGGCTTTGTATGGTCAGCATCCTGCTACTACCCAACCAAAACAAGATAAGCCATGCAGTGACTGATCATGGTTGAAAGCAGAATCAGTAAATCTTTACGATGTTGGGCTTGCCAGGCAGAGCTCTCTGGCACTACAAATGTACTGAGCAGTTAGAGAGCCTCCAGGTCACACCATTCACTCTGCACCCTTGACTATCTTCTTGTCCAACTTTTTTTTTCCATGACCATACTGCAGTCTCTGCTGAAATTTAAGAAAGACTAAAAATCACGGACACCTGTTGTAGTTGGAAACGACCATGTTGTCTGTGTTGTAGTGGCCATTGAGCCTGACAGCTGCACAAATGCAAGGCCAGTCAGGGTTCACTTCAATAGAAGTGTCTTCTCTGTCTGGAAGAAAAATGCCATCAGTACCTCAGATCATGGGCTGTTGCTCTGGGTGTGTCTGTTTGTTTTAGAAGAAATAATATTTTCTCATCTGTCTCTTTAGATATATACACACACGCATACACACACATAGATGATAGGACTGCAGCTAATTGAAAAAGTCAGTTCAAGTGGGGAATCATAAAAATAATATGTATATATATTTAAATATTTTATTTTGTCTTAAAATATGGAAGTCTATTTATTTTCCAGTGTCTAATGTAGGGCCAAATCTTAATTTGAATGTGAACACAATGGAGTTCTGTTGTTGTCTCCTCTGTGTGAATGCCACTTTTAACGCATCAGGTACAATTTCCAGACTGGATTTCTTCAGAGTGGAATTAGAACTCCAAGATAGTTATGAAACATTCTAAGAGTAGCATCCTTCTAGATTTTTACAATCTTTCCCCATAGAGTTCACTCAACTATACATAATTCCACAGCAATATTTTTAGTGACTTGTTTTCTAATACTAATACTCCTTAGTAGTCATTTTAAAAAAAGACTTTTTAAAACTGTATTTCGCTTGCTTATATAATATGTAATTAAATGAATGTAATCTAAATAATAAGTACAACTGGTATTGACTGGCTTAGGGACAAAGTCCAACCAATCCTTGGACAGTAAGTAAGTGTCTCACCTGAAGGGAGCAGAGGGGGCAGGTGTCAGAGCAGCCTCCAGCGGCATCCAGTTAGCACCTGAGTGCATCTGTCAACATGTCTTACTTGACTCTGGGAGAAGGTGATATACAGGTCGTTCATGGAACGTCTGCTATTTATTAATCTCTTTTAGGGGTTTTCCATGCACTTTAAGCAGCATAACCCTTTCTTTGGATGAAATCTTACACAGAAGAACAGGATATCTGACAAGAGTGGAGGTGTTCTGAGGGAGTTGTTTTATCCTCTCTAGTCCCTTGAGGTGACCCTTGAAAATCATCTAGAATTCCTGGGGCTATGTGAAGCACAAGATGAAAACCTCTGGCAGAGTCCAGTCCCTTCACATTAAAACGATAAACTGAGATCTAAAGGTATTGCAGCCAGAACTCAGTTTTTCTGGTTCCTGAGCTTATATTTTTTTCTGCTACAGTTTCCCTTTTATTTCCTAGATGATTTACAGCTGCCTCCCATGGGGTCTTTTTGTCATCTGTCTCTGAGTGGCAGCTCAGAGGTAGTTACAGATGCCCACCTCCTTGGCATCCGCCCTGGTGCTCAGCCCAGAGGTTGGGAAGGAACATAGTAGTATGGCTCAGCATGACCCTACACGATATAGTTCACTGAGCTTGCCACCAGTGGCTAACCGCTGTGAATCAGGCGCGTGGTGGGCCAGGCATGACTTTCTTTCTGACCTTTCTTCAAGACTATTACTTTTCAACAGTTTGTGGGCCTAAGAAGTATTTTTGTTGCTTAATTCGTAGTCACCAATTTTGCCTTCATATTGCTCCCAAGGGGAGGTAATAACCAAGCTGGGCTTGATCAGGAAAAGGGGATGGAGGGAAAAAGGGCATTCTTGGCAGAGGGAATGTCAAGTGCAAAGGCCTTAACTTGACCTGAGCAAGCACGGTGTTAAGAAGGAAAAGATAAGGGAAGAGGCCAGAATCATGAGGAGTATTATATCCATGCTAAGTAGTTTGGATTTTATCCTGAAGGCAATGGAAAGTTATTAAAGGATTGCAAACAGGGGAATGACATGATCAGATTGTGATTTAGATGGGTCACCGTGTCAACACTAGAAAATGGACTGGGACAGGGGAGATTGAAGGCAGGGAGACCAGATAAGAGGCTGTTACAATAATTCAGGGGAAAGATGATAGAGACCTGAACTAAGGCAGTGACAATTTGGATACAGGAGCAGAGATGTGTTCCAAGGCATTAAGTGTGCCTGTACTTAGAACACTCTCCATTACTAACTGACTAGAAAGCAAGATTAAAATTGTCCAAAACAATTTTGGGGGCATGAAAGAGAGTATAAATTTCACATATGATTAAGCTTCAGATTCAGTTTCAGGGAATATTCCAGAGCTTCTAGTTTGTCTACCAGGGCTGTCATGTATGGCCTGATAGGCTGTACCCTGCACAACTCCAGGGGATGCTATGAGCATAGACTAGAATGTGTTTGGAGCTCCTTTGAGTTGCAAAATGCTACAACCCTTCTCTCTATGGTTGTGCAAACAAAAATTTCCAGAGATAGTCTGCATAGCTTCTTGAGAAGTGTTATGTAACATATATAAGCCCTGGGATCTAATAAAAGATTCAAACAGTTCTTGTCCCACACAGGTGCTGAGAGGGGTAGGAGAGGAATACAGATGGCGGCAGGCTCTCGGGCAACTAGGGAAAGACCAATGAGAAGGTCATGGAAAGCCCATGGCATCAGAAGAGACTGAAGCAGAACTGCCATCAATGTGGTACAGCTTGATAATGTCAGAAACCGGCCCCACCAGGGATGCCTTGCCATGGTGCCCAATTCAGGGGCTCAGGACATAGACCAAAAAGGAATTTGGAAGAAACTCCAGAATGACAAACCCCTCAATAGCATCTGTACCCACAAACGAAGAGGGATTTTATTTGCGTTCTCTGTTTGGGAAAGGCTGAGATACATGCACCTCCATTTACTTCACATTAGCCAATAAGGATCATAAGTCTTTTAGGAATAGGCCCTTTGTTCACAATCCATGGAGTATCTGAGATATATGAAGAAGCGAATGAATAACTGTGTGTGTGATTACCTTCATTTTACACAGTAGATATGTTTCTGAGAAGTTGTGGATACACTACAGAGAAGCCGAGTTTTATTTTTAAGTAGTGGTTTTCATCATTGTGACATTCTAAAACAGCACAGCAATGGTAGTTTATTAAAAAAAATTATCTGGTTATTATATGCCTGATAGAGTCCAGTATAACTTAGCATTTTAACACAAAGTGGAAGTCTCTAAGAGAGGAGGATTACAAATGAAAGTATGCATGCTGTGTAGATAATACTATCAGTACTTTACACACGTGTGTCCCTGGCACATAGTAAATGCTTGATGAATGTTCGCTGAATTCACGAATAAATGGGTTTGTTTAGCCAAGGGCTTCTACACAAATTATCTAACTTGATCCTAATCTGTCTGTGCAGTAGGTGTTGCCATCTTTGTTTTATAGAAAAAAACCCAGAAACTCAAAAAGCTTAACTTAAGTGTTCAAGGTCACAGAGCTAATAAATGGTGTGGTTGGGACATTAATTGAGATCTTTTGATTCTTTCCACCATTGGACAGCTCTTGGAAAAGCTTTGTTCTGCATAATTCTGATTTAAAGGAACATACTGAGGAATCCTGTAAAGAAGAAAACCATGCCCTAATTTATATTTTGTAAGTAAAAAAAAAAAAAAAAATGGCAGGGGAGGTTTTCCTAGGCTGGGATTCTTACATTATAAATATATAAAACCCTAGTTTCCACTCATTCTGAAGATGGAATAATTGAATATAAAGAATACACAAATAGTTGGTAGCCACCAAAAGAGAAAAAGAAAAATACAAAAATCCCACAAAATTTAGACTTCTTAACTTCCTCTCTTTTGTCCTGTCTATTGTTATCCCTTCTCTCATATTTTGTTAGCATTACAGAATACTTATTTCTTTTTTCTATCTGCTTCCAAACGGAAAGGTTTGTTTTTTAAACTTGTTATCCTGTTAGTTGGGTTGACTTGATAAACTAACAAAAATCCCACAAAATTTAGACTTCTTAACTTCCTCTCTTTTGTCCTGTCTATTGTTATCTCTTCTCTCATATTTTGTTAGCATTACAGAATACTTATTTCTTTTTTTCTATCTGCTTCCAAACGGAAAGGTTTGTTTTTTAAACTTGTTATCCTGTTAGTTGGGTTGACTTGATAAACTAAAAAAAAAAAAAAAAATAGAATTGGCTAAAGAGGAACAACCTCCCCTCTCCCAAAAATCCCCCCAAAAACAGGTGTTGAAAATGGTATATGGAGGGAGATATGGTTCACCGTGGCTCTGAGCTTTCTTCAAAGCAAGAGCTAAAGCAGTTGACCCTGATGGTGGAGGAAAGTTGGCTTTAGAAAGTGTCACCTCTCCCATGTGCCACAAACAGTAGGCTCTGCCCATTTGCAGTCATTCAGATTTCCATGTCTCTCCCACCTTCATGAAGACCTCTTGCGCTAAAGCCCGCTCAAACCACATCCTCCCTGTGATCCCCACACTTCCACTGGCGATCATGTTCCGTGGTTCCTGTCCTAAAGTGCTGCTGAGCTTTGCACACTTAGGGTTTTCTCTCCTGATCTTTTTTTAGGTGAGGGTGAACAGAAGCACAAGGGTCAGGTACTGGCTATAGAACAGAGAGATTTAGTTTCCATCAGGATCAAAAATGAACATAAACCAAAAATAAGGAAAGCACCTTCACCATCAGGGTCCTGTCAGACAATAAAACAGGGCACAACTTTACAACTTTATCAGCAGATGCTGATCAGAAGAGTTTGTGTAAAGCAATGCACTGTCTTGATCTGATCGACCCAGCCGCAGAAGTGTCACATCATGGACACAGGGCATCGGATCTCAGCAGCCTGGCCTCAGATGGCATTTTCCAAGAACTACAGAGACCTCAAACTTGGCTTTGGTTAAACTTTATTCATTCAACTTGCCCTGATTCAGAGTACTTTTTCTTCAAGTTAATTTATTTAAAGCAGAACAGGAACTGTTTGAATATCAAATTTTAAAACAAAAAGTGAATTTGCTGATTGTTTCAGTTGATAAAAGACCAAAAAGATAGATACATTTTGGTGGAGGTGGCCATGTACTCCCCAGCAAGCAAACTGAAAATTCACAATGGTGTTTACTGAAGTGCACTATATTTAGAAAAGGCAAGTCTAATAGAGCTTGGCTTTGAGAGCTGTTTGATCCTCTCTTTCATCACTATGTGGCAGAGAGGACTTTGGCGAGGCCTAAGTGGGGAGAAATCACCACCAGGGCTTCCACCGCACGAACCTCCGCTCCTGTCACCAAACATAGCTTTACTGCTTCAGGAAGGTTTGCATAAAAAGGGATTGATTTTCATTTGATTCTGCAAATGGACTCACTGAGCTAGCCTGGCACGGAGGAAGAGAATAAGAAGGGGGAAAATATTCTCAGGCAGTTCTGGCCAGTTTCCAAATGCTGCAAGCTGACAGCACAACTGGCTTAGTCTGCTTCTCTAGAGCTGAAGACACGCTTAACTTTCAAGGGCCAGAAACTAGGGACTTATTTGTGAATCTTTTTCTGGTAAAACAAACAAACAAAAAACAAGCTATTATGCAATTTAAAAATTGCAGAAATGTTGCTCCTTCACTCTTACTTTAAAAAACATTTAAAAATTGTAAAAATGCATGACTTCTCTAGGAATGAATTCTCTTGCATCTGTTGTTACCATATGATTAAATTAAAACTGTTTAAGACAAAAGATATCCCTCCTTGGAATGAAATTAATCGAACTTTATCTAAAACAATTATTTATTTGCCGACCATTTGCCATGGGCTGGCATTAACCTCAGCTTATTTACAAAGACCAATAAAATATATTCACTTTACTCAGGGGCCTCACAATCTGGCAAAGAAAACACTAATTCATGATTATACAAAGATATATATTCTCAATTTCATACAGTGTGATGAGCATTATATAAAGGGTGCGGGCAAGACGTAGTGAAAACAAGAAGAGGTAGCAACAGATTCAACCTGGGGAGTGGCAGAGGTTAGTTAAGGCTTCACATGGATATTAACATTTAATATGGGCTTTAAAGAGATAACTATTCAACAAAGTTTAGTAGTAAGACCAGGATTAAGCACTTGCTATCAGCTCTGCCAGCTCTGTTCAGACAAGGTGGCTGGGCCAGAACACGATCACACAGCTCCTACCACCTAGTCCAAGCCCCACCAGCTTTCACCCAAGCTGGAGCACTAGGATCCTAACTGGTCTTGCTTCATCCTTACTCTTCTTTGAATTCTTTTCTCCACAGAGCATTTACACTCATCCCTTTAATATGGAAATTATTTATTTCTTTTACACACGTTTATAGAGCACCTTCTATATGTCTGATACTCTGCTAGACACTTGGAACACATGAGTAAACAGACAGAAACCTCTGCCCTTGATGAGCTGACTCTCCAGTAGCAGGAGACAGTCACACAATGAAAACCTAATACATAGGCATAAATAACTAAATGCATAGTATATTAAGTCGTAAGTACTATTTAAAAAACTGAGCAGTGAAAGGGGATTGGTAATAGTAGAGTTGGGAGCAGGTTGAAATTTTAAAAAGTGATTAGGGTAGACCTCATTGAGAAACTGGCATTTAAACATAGACTCAAAGGAGGAGGGAGATAGCCATGTGAGTGATTGGGGAAGAGTGTTATAGGCAGTGGGAACAGCCAATGCAAACAGCAAAAGTGTTTTCAAAAAACAACAAGGACAACATTGTAGCTGGAGCAGAGAGCAAGGGGGAAAGAAGTAAGGATACAGTCGGAGAAGTAATGGGGTCATCTTATGAAGAGCCCAGGTATTATAAGGAATCTGACTTTTCCTTGGTGGAAAATGGGTTTTGAGCAGAGGAATGACATGCTCTGACTTGTACTTTAAAAAGAAACAACCTGGCTGCTGTGTTGGGAATAGACTGTAAGGGAAAGTGTTGGAACAGGAAGAATGCTGTTCTCCTGGATCACTGTTCAGAATCACTGAATTCTGAACAGCGATTCAGGAAGGAGCAAGCGGCTGAGATCAGGGGAACAAGCAGAGGAAGTAGTGTGGTGTGGTGTGAAGGCAGAGCCAGTGGGATTTGCTGATGGATCGGCTGTGAGGGGCCAGCGATGACACCCAGGTTTTTGGCCTGAGCATCAGAAGGATGGAGTTGCCATCTGCTGAAATGGAAGAGGCTGCAGGGGAAACAGGTTTGGGAATAAGACAAGGAGTTTAATTTGGGTCATAGCAAGTTTAGACAGCCCAGCAGAGATGTGAATCTGAGTTCATGAGACAAGTTAGGAAGGACATATTCATTTGGAAATCATTGGTATATAACTGCACTGAGAGTCACGGGACTGGGTGAGATCACAAAGTGAGCATGTATATATGGAGGAGAAAAGAAGACCATACACAGAGGGGAAAAAAGGAAGAAGCACAAAAGACTGAGAAGGAGCAATTAAAGAGGGAGGAGGAACACACAGGCAATGTAGATTCTTGGAAGCTAAACGAAGAAAGTTATAATCTGAGAAGAGAGAATGGTCAACTGTGTCAAATGCTGCTGAAAAGGGCAGAGAACTGACCTTTGTATTTAACAATATGCAGCTTGTTGTTAAATCCAAGGACTCACTGGTACCTCTCACAAGAGCACTTCCAGTAGAGGGTGAGGGTAAATCTCCAATGGAGCAAATCATTCACAGCACAGTCTCTGCTTTACAACCATGTTCCCAACCTATTCCTGTTTCTGCCCTGTATCTGATCCTCCTGGCTATTTACCTTGCTGTTTCTCATTTCTCTCTTCCTATCAGTTTTGGACTTGGTGCTTGGCCCTGCTTCCATGGTTCAATTTTGACTCTTTTAAAAAATGACTATCTGTCCCAGCTACATTGCCTTCAAATGCCTCAAATACAAATCCCTCCCATCTTTCTCAGACCCTGAGCTTGTTTTCACGGTTTGTTGCTACTGAATTTGTCTGGTTTGACAGGGGACCAGATACAAGCATCAAAGACCTTACATGAATTGGGTTGTTGGCAAAGCTTTCCTGGTACATAGATCCTACCAAGTTTTTTTTTCCCTTCAACCAAATCTGTTCCATTTTCCCTGAAGCAGATTTACCAACCTGGCTGTAACAGTTGGCTTTCCCCTTCCACGAGACTGGAATTCTTCACGTCTTGAGCTGGCCACAAGGTCTAATTTCTCTCAGTGGCCATGTGACTTCCATGAAGAGTTGTGTTTTCCTGGTAGCCTGTCTTCCTCAGAATTCCTTTGAAGCTATTACGGCATTTTCTATTTCAACAATCATCCCATATAAGAACTTCCAATAAGTATCAAGAGTATCTCTAATATTTATCTTATTTGCATTACTATGTACCAGACTATGCTCAGAGCTAGGGACACACAGATGAAAAGAAGGTCAGGAGGGTTCCTAAGAGATATTTATCATCCAAAGAAACACAATTTGGGGTATTCTTTAGGAGCTTATGTTAGCCCTTATGTTTGTTATGGCTCATTCAATACTAAGATAGGGCTATAATGACAGGATGATGGTGGTAGACCACAAGATCTAAATTTCCTTGAAAATTAAGGGAAAGAGGGGATAAGAACAGAAGGTTGTTGAATAATGACTGTTAAAGGACACTATCTAGGGAGAAAATTCAAACTAATTTCTCTTTATCCATGTTCTTTAGTTCAAATATTTTATAAAGGCTTCTTGAAAATATACACAGTAGTACCTTAGGATGGCATGGTGGTTAGGTTAGGCATCCTAATAAAAACTGTGCAAAATTCACCATGTACTTAAATTAACAACGATGGAAAACCTTCTTGAAAATATACACAGTAGTACCTTAGGATGGCATGGTGGTTAGGTTAGGCATCCTAACAAAAACTGTGCAAAATTCACCATGTACTTAAATTAACAACGATGGAAAATTTTGGAGGGTGTCTGTGGTAGCCAGCCTTCAAGATGTCGCCCAATGATCTCTGTTTCCTAG
>NW_007730384.1:20436-26906 GCF_000696425.1 Galeopterus variegatus
CCACAAGATCTAAATTTCCTTGAAAATTAAGGGAAAGAGGGGATAAGAACAGAAGGTTGTTGAATAATGACTGTTAAAGGACACTATCTAGGGAGAAAATTCAAACTAATTTCTCTTTATCCATGTTCTTTAGTTCAAATATTTTATAAAGGCTTCTTGAAAATATACACAGTAGTACCTTAGGATGGCATGGTGGTTAGGTTAGGCATCCTAACAAAAACTGTGCAAAATTCACCATGTACTTAAATTAACAACGATGGAAAACTTTGGAGGGTGTCTGTGGTAGCCAGCCTTCAAGATGTCGCCCAATGATCTCTGTTTCCTAGTATTCATACTCTTATGTAGTCCCCTCCTACAACATGATCAATAGAATGGAGCAGAAGTGATGGTATGTGATTTCCAAAACTAGGTCATAAAAGTTGTCACAGCTTCTGACTTGCTCTCTCAGATCACTCGCTTTGGGAAAGCCAGCTGCCATGTTAGGAAGACACTCAAATAGCCCTATGGAGAGGCCCACATGGTGAGGAACTGAATCCTCCTACCAACAGCCACTGAGGAACCGAAATCTCTTGCCAATGTGTTAGTAAGCCATCTTGGAAGTGGATTCTTCTGCCCTGATTAAATCTTCATACATATGTTAAGCCACATCTTGACTGCAACCTCATGAGAAATCCTGAGCCAGAACCTTCCATCTAAGCAGCTTGCAACCTCCTGCTCCACAGAAACTGTGATATAGTAAACATTTGTTGTTTTAAGCCACTAAGTCATGTCATAATATGTTATGCAACAATAGAATGTTGTATGAAATTTTTGAGGATACTATCCTCTCTCAAATTCTAGAGTGTTAATAAAATTATTACTTACCTGGTCTCTCTATGTACAATTTAATTTCTATTTGAAAATGTTTCCAGAGTTCTGGACATTTTACCACTTATCAAATTTGTCAATACTTATCAAATTTTAGCAATAGGGCATGGTGATTCAGAAGTTGGGCTTCGGAGTCAATAGGCTTTAGTTTAAGTTACTGTCCTGCCACTCAGTGGTATGACCTAAAGAAAGTTGTGCCTCAGTTTTCTTGGCTGAATCATGATCATAATAAGCATCTAACCTAAGAGACTGATATCAGGATTAGATAATATATATAAGACACTTAGCACATTGCTGGCTCATAAACACTCTTCTTTAAATGGTACTGACAATGATGATGATGATGATGGAGAAAGTGAAAATCTCATTTTAAATTTGTAGGTAAATTCCTTATGAGGTAAAAGATAGAACTATTGCATTTCTTTATTATGGTGGTCTCAGTTTACTACCCTGTACTTTTTTCTTGCATATACATAGTTACATCTGTAACAATCATTATTAAATTTTGCCGCATACCTCTTTTTCTAACTTTTTCACTCTGTTTCATAGTTCATGATAAAGCAGGCATGTTGCAGGTATTCTCATTATAGAAACATACAGTATTGAGTCAATTAACATACAATTTTAGCAATAAATTTAATTTTGGTAATTATTTATATTCCTATTGATTACTCTTTTTGCAGGGGTGACCCAATATTAAAAAGATAGTGAAAATGCATAAATTGTTCAACTATTCAACTCTTTGAGAAAGTTTACAACTATATCTTTGGCTACATATCTGAAAATCTTGTGAGCTTAGTTAAATCTCAGTAGTAGGATTAATTTAAAAAGCTAGAGTTTTCTTTTTTTAAAGAAGATTGAGCAATGTTTCAATTTCATAGGTGAACATAATTTTGGTTTCTCTTTTCCCATGGACTTTGACAAATGGGGAAAGAAGACCTACTTAGCAAGGAGAGTGTCAAGTATTTAAGACATCGGTGCCTATTTTGTCCTCAATTTTATAATTTTTAAAGTAAGTGGGTTCAACTAAATGATCGACTTTGACAAATGGGGAAAGAAGACCTACTTAGCAAGGAGAGTGTCAAGTATTTAAGACGTCGGTGCCTATTTTGTCCTCAATTTTATAATTTTTAAAGTAAGTGGGTTCAACTAAATGATCTATAGAGTGATTCTTCTTACAGATTTCTACTTCTTCTCCAACAGGGAAACTATAAGCCCACTTCTTTTTTCTGCAAAGGCTACAAAAGATAAAAGGCTTGGCTGATCTTCTTTGTTTCTAAATGAATATCTAGTATTAGAGGTGAACTCTACCCAGCCTTTTATATCTCTTTGGAGTATCTTCAGTAAGTTATAAAAACCTCACTATATGGTCCCCAAGAGATCAAAACTCATTCGCAGGATGCCTGTTGTCACAGGACCAGCAATAGGAGCAACAAGTGACAGCTATGGAGAGCTCACTGTACGCTGGGCACTGTTCCAAGCAATTAATATGCATTACCTCCTTTAATCCTTATTCTGACCTGATTAGCTATCATTCTCCCCACTTTACAGGGTTGCCTGGTGTCTCACTAAGAGACATATTCTATATTCTCCACTACCAGACCCCATGGAGGTTATTCTTACTCTCTCCACCATGCCATGCCGCGGCTTATGCAACTGAGTCATCAGCATTGCCTTCTTTGTGCCAGCTGCAGTAAAGATGAACTTTAAAAACTACACCTCTGCAAACTTAGTACTAAGACATATCCTTTCACAGCAAAAGGGTAAATGTATGGTCTACAAGTTCATCCTGAGAAGTGTAAATACTTTGCTCAGAAGTTGTAAATCCAGTACTCACTCCCAGCACATACACAAATATGCACACACACGGTGTTCACTTCAGCCAGTTTATGTAATTTAAATTTGATGGCATACCACAATATAAGAAATGGAAAATACATTTAGTGGCTTTTTGAAAAACTCAGGTAGCATACCAAAAGCCAGCCAGGTGAATGGATCATTTTGTAGAAAAAAGGCAACAAATAACAGATAGAAGTTTGAAAAGATCAAGACTCTGGTTGAGAAATAAAAAACTGACTGCCTCTCTAGAAAATAAGTTGGGCCAGTAGTGCCTACATACGCGTTTCTTGTGATTGTTTAATTTGTCTAAGGTTATTGGTATTCATTAAAGTGTTTCCATGGGAACAATGTCTAAAGTATACAACTGGTTCCAAATGGACTTGTTTCAAACAAAGAACAGGAAGCAAGTCTTCAGACTAAAACTCAAAGGCCAAAAGGTATATAACTAACTTGAAGTAGAGAAACTTCTTGAATTCCAGTGCATTTGATTTATGTAAATTTAACCACTCTATCTATAGGAGTGGGAGGCTGGGAAATAAAGTGTTGTAAAATGTTATTTTGCATGTGTGTTCCTTATATATACTGAATAAGCATGTGCACTTATATATTATTTATTGTACATAGTTATGTGCATTCACATATTATATCATGCATGATTGTATACTCAAAACCCTGAACTCAGAACTTACAGGCAATTTTAGGGCTTTCCAAGGGTAATTTTGACCTTGCTTGCTTTCTACTTTAAGCTGTGTCTTAGAAGCCCAACCTGGGAATAGCCTGTGACCCCCACTGAGAATTAAAATGGCCCTTAACTGAGTGAGAAGTCTCATTGGATCGATGTCTCCTGTTCCCATGTCACCTGGCTGCCTTTTGACTAATCCAGATCTGATTGTTAATAAAATGGGGTGCCTGTCAGATACTGGAATTCACCAGGAAGAGAAAGAAGTGAAAGCAAAGTAGCTCAGCAGTGTTTTCGACCCATCTGCTAGGTCTTATTGTACAGAGGCTGTTTTAGTCACACTAAGACAATTGGGAGAAAATCCAGGGTGAGAAGAACTTTTAAATAGGAGAACTTATTCCAGAGTCAGGGAGAGAGCGTTTTGTGAGCTATCATATTAAAGGTGTGCTGTGTTGAGTTAAAAATGGTTTTCTTGCCCATGAGTTTTCTTCCTAGTTGCTAAAGGCATACAGAGAGGACAGTTTACCAGAGATAGCCAGAAAAATCCTCTGCACCTATTTTTATTCTTAGAGACTGTGTGCCTGGTAAATATACAGAGACCAACTAGAGTCTTATGGAAGCGGGTATACGCTTACAGGGACGAAAATAGTAGCGCATTAAAGCCAGGCAGGTGCTTGACTGGGCAATGCAAAACTGTCTTCTCAAAAGAGTCTCTAAAGGTTTTTATTTAAATGTTTTCAGCAAAATAAACTGTTACTAGGAAAACATGTTGTCACAAATATAAGAAGAGTCTGCAGGCCTGAAATGTATCTGGCTGACTTTTCCTGCCTTTGTAATCCCACTAAGCCTAGATACTCAGCAGTGAAAGTCAAGTCTTCTGGCACCCTTCATCACACACAGCTGCTAGCAGAAAATGGTCAGAGTTCTGAGCTTGAAGTAAACAGTCTTTCTTTATTAGTGACCACTGACCTTTTAGAGACTGTGTTCAGAGATCTCTTTTGACCTGGAAGGCTCTTGCATTATACATGGGCTAATCTACAGACAGCAAAGAGTTTTGTTGAAGCTAGTGACTGGTTTAACAAAGTGCCATAGCATACCCCAAAGAGGCCTATTCTGAATTCGACCCAACAGTTGACTTTAATTATAAACAAAAGTCATTGCTTTAGAATTTATTAATTCTAAATTTGTATTATTTGATAACATATTTAGAATGATCTTTATTTTAAAATTTTTACTAAGCAAATTAATAAGGTAAATAAGATAATGAAATTTTTTTGCTAACTTAAGGTTAACTGTTTCTAAGGACCTTAGATGCCATTATTTATAAACAATGTGTTAATAATACCAATAGATCATGATGCTTTGATACATTAATTGTGAATCATTCTTAGCTATTTAATTAAGGAGGAGTCTCCTTAACTAATTTTGCTAGCCAGTGCACACAGAGCAGGGAGATGTCCAGCAGAGGAGGTGGAAGCTCCGCAGAGATCACATGCCCTGTGGGGGATCCAGCAGGTAGGCTTCACTGCCACCACCCGGCCCCATCCCCAGCCTGGCCCAGTGCGCACGGAGCAGGAAGTCGTCCAGCAGGGGAGGTGGAAGCTCCGCAGAGATCACATGCCCTGTGGGGGATCCAGCAGGTAGGCTTCACTGCCACCACCCGGCTCCATCCCCAGCCTGGCCCAGTGCGCACGGAGCAGGAAGTCGTCCAGCAGGGGAGGTGGAAGCTCCACAGAGGCCACACACCCTGTAGTGCTGCTGCCTCGCGATCCAGCAGCCTGGCCTAGTGCACACCCCATCCCCAGCCTGGCCCAGTGCGCACGGAGCAGGAAGTCGTCCAGCAGGGGAGGTGGAAGCTCCGCAGAGGCCACACACCCTGTAGTGCTGCTGCCTCGCGATCCAGCAGCCTGGCCTAGTGCACACAGAGCAGGGAGACGTCCAGCAGGGGAGGTGGAAGCTCTGCAGAGACCACATGATCTGAGGTGCCTCCACACATCCCAGCAGGCTGGCCCAGTGCACGCGGAGCAGAGAGACATCCAGCAGGGGAGGTGGAAGCTCGGCAGAGACCACACACCCTGCGGTACTGGCCCATGACCCAGCAGCCCAGCCAAGTGCATGCTGACCAGAGACGTGGCTCTCCAGAGAGGCCCAAGACCTGAGGCAACCACATGCGCAAGGCACTAGTGGCCAACTGAGCAGACACTGAGGTAGCCATACAAAATTGGCAACCCCAGCAACATCCTAGTCAGACAATAGTGTCAAACCTGTGGGCTGTGAAACCCTCTGCCACAATGACTAAACATCAAAGAAAAGACACCAGAAATATGAAAAATCAAAAAAGTACACTACCAAAGGTTAATAACTCTCAAGCTCTAGATCCTATAGAACAAGAAGCCCTTGAAATGTCTGAGAAGGAATTTTGAGTGATAATTCTCACCTAGACAATATGATGAAATGAGGAAAAATATACAGAATCTGAAAGAAGAAATGTACAAGGAAATCAATGCCCTGAAAAAGAATGTAGGAGAGCTTGCCGAACTGAAGAATTCACTCAGTGAAATAAAAAACACAACCGAGAGTTTAACCAGCAGGCTTGCAGAAGTAGAAGAGAGAACTTCTGACCTTGAAGATGGGCTGTTTGAAATAACACAGGCAGACAAAAAAGAAAAAAAAAAAGAATCAAAAGCATTGAAGAAAATCTGAGAGAGATATCAGACAACCTTAAGCGCTCAAATATCCGAGTCATGGGTATTCCAGAAGGGGAGGAAAAAGGGGATTGCATTGAAAACATATTCAACAAAATAGTGGCAGAAAACTTCCCAGGTATAGGAAAAGTCACAGATCTTCAGATTCAGGAAACTCAAAGATCCAGAAACGTATTTGACCCAAAAAAGTCTTCTCCAAGACAAGTTGTAGTCAAATTGGCAAAACTGAAAGACAAAGAGAGAATCTTAAAAGCTGCAAGAGAGAAGCGTCAAATCTCCTATAAGGGAGCCCCAATCAAACTAGCATCAGACTCGTCATCAGAAACCCTAAAAGCCAGAAAGGAATGGAATGAAATATTCAAAATACGAAAAGACAGAGA
>NW_007730384.1:26931-29895 GCF_000696425.1 Galeopterus variegatus
AAAGGCTATCTACAACCCAAGGAACCCACAAATACAGAAAACAAACAGTACATCAGAAAGAAAGGAACAAAAGACACCTAACACATCCAAACAATAATCAATAAAATGCTAAGAATAAATTAACACTTTTGAATAACAACTCTAAATGTAAAAGGCTTAAATTCCCCAATCAAAAGACACAGACTGGCTGACTGGATTAAAAAGGAGGATTGAACTATATGCTGCCTTCAAGAGACCCACCTCACCCATAAAGACACACATAGACTAGGAGTGAAAGGTTGGGAAAAGATTTACCATGCAAACAGAAAAGAAAAACGAGCTGGAGTAGCTATTCTTATATCTGATAAAATAGACTTTAAACTAAAAACCATAAAAAGAGACAATGAAGGACCCTACATAATGATAAAAGGATTGATCCATCAAGAAGACATAACAATCATAAATATATATGCACCCAATGTTGGAGCAGCCAGATTTATAAAACAAACTCTATTAGACCTAAAGAAGGAAATAGAGACTAATACCATAACAGCAGGAGACCTGAACACCCCACTGTCAATATAGGACAGATCATCTAGGCAAAGAATCAACAGAGAAACACAAGATCTTAACAATACTCTAGACCAATTGGACTTGGAAGATATCTACAGAACATTCCATCCAACAACCTCAGAATATTCATTCTTCTCATCAGCACATGGATCATTCTCCAGAATAGATCACATGTTAGGTCACAAATCAAGTCCCAACATTCAACCAATTCAAAAAAATTGGAATTATCCCATGTATTTTTCTCAGACCACAATGGATTAAAATTAGAAATCAATAACAAATGAAATTCTGGAAACTATACAAACACATGGAAATTAAATAACATTCAAGTACAAAACCAATTGCACATTTCAAATTGAAATCAAAAGGTAATCTGTCAGATTCTCTAAAGAGGATACTATCACACTTGTTGGGAAAATAGAATAATTTAATCGGGCCCCCCTCGCATTAGGTCCACTTGGGGGTGGTGAGGCACATTCTTTGTAAGCAAGTTGTTTGTGGGTGGTTAGTGTGTATGCACAGCGCCACCACCTGGCTGGTGTTTTGGAATTATCTCATGTATTTTCTCAGACCACGATGGATTAAAATTAGAAATCAATAACAAACAAAATTCTGGAAACTATACAAACACATGGAAACTAAACAGCATTCTACTTAATGACATATGGGTCCAAGAAGAAATCAAACAGGAAATCAAAAAATTTATTGAAACTAACAAAAATAATGATACATCATACCAAAACCCGTGGGATACTGCAAAGCAGTACTAAGGGGGAAATTTATCGCATTAAATGCTCACCTCAGAAGAATGGAAAGATGGCAAGTGAACAACCTAACACTGCACCTTAAAGATCTAGAAACACAAGAACAATCCAAACCCAAAGTTAGCAGATGGAAAGAAATCATTAAAATCAAAGCAGAACTTAATGAAATTGAAACCCAAAAAACAACACAAAAGATCAACGATTCAAAACGTTGGTTTTTGAAAAGATAAATAAAATTGACAAACCATTAGCATGACTAACTAAAAAAAGAAGAGAGAAGATCCAAATAACACAAATTATAAATGAAAAAGGTGATATTACAACTGATACATCTGAAATACAAGGAATCATTCGAGACTACTATAAACAACTATATGCCAACAAATTTGAAAATCTGAAGGAAATGGATAAATTAGTGGACACACACACGCTCCCAAAACTGAGCCAAGAAGACATAGAAAATCTGAACAGACCAATAACAATAAAGGAGATTGAAGCTGTTATCAGAAGGCTCCCAACAAAGAAAATCCCAGGACCAGATGGATTCACAGCAGAATTTTACCAAACATTCAAAGAGGTATTGACACCAATTCTTTAAAAACTATTCCAAAAGATTGAAACAGAATCAAATCTCCCAAACTCATTCTATGAAGCAAACATCATCCTGATACCAAAACCAGGTAAAGATACAACTACAAAAGAAAACTACAGGCCAATATCCTTGATGAATATAGAGGCAAAATCCTCACTAAAATACTAGCAAACAGAATACAGCAACACATTCATAAAATTATTCACCACGATCAAGTGGGATTCATCTCAGGGATGCAAGGGTGGTTCAACATACACAAATCAGTAAATGTGATACACCATATTGATAAAATCCAAAACAAGGACCATTTTGTCATCTTTATAGATGCTGAATAAGCATTTGATAAAATTCAACATTCATTCATGACAAAGACCCTCTATAAGTTAGGTATAGAACATAGTGTTGGAAGTACTAGCCAGAGCAATCAGAGAAGAGAAGGAAATAAAGGGCATCCAGATTGGAAAAGATGAAGTCAAACTGTCCCTGTTTGCAGATGGCATGATCCTATATATCGAACAGCCTAAAGGCTCTACAAAAAACTCTTGGAGTTGATAAAGGATTTCAGCAAAGTAGCAGGATACAAAATCAACACACAAAGCTCAGTAGCATTTCTATTCTCCAATAGTGAATATGCAGAAAGAGAAATCAAGAAAGCTTGCCCATTAATAACAAAAGACCACGTATGGCCAAAGCAACGCTGAGAAAAATAAATAAAGCTGGAGGCATAACAGTACCTGACTTTAAACTATACTACAAAGCTATAATAACCAAAACAGTATGGTACTGGCATAAAACAGACACACTGATCAATGGAATAGAACAGAGAATCCAGAAATCAACCCACACACCTACAGCCATCTGATCATTGACAAAGGCACCAAGCCTATACACTGGGGAAGAGACCTCCTCTTCAACAATTGGTGCTGGGAGAACTGGATATCAATATGCAGGAGAATGAAACTACACCCATACCTCTCACCATATACTAAAATCAACTCAAAATGGATTAAAGAATTAAATATACACCCTGAAACAATAAAACTTCTTAAAGAAAAC
>NW_007730384.1:30119-35483 GCF_000696425.1 Galeopterus variegatus
GAAAAAGAAACAATTAACAGAGTTAATAGATAACCAACAGAGTTGGAGAAAACATTTGCAAAATATACATCCGACAAAGGATTAACATCCAGAATATACAAGGAACTCAAACAACTTTACAAGAAAAAAACAAGCAACCCAATTAAAAAATGGGCAAAAGAGCTAAATTCCAGAATATATAAGGAACTCAAACAACTTTACAAGAAAAGAACAAGCAATCCAATTAAAAATGGGCAAAAGAGCTAAGGAGGCATTTCTCTAAGGAAGATATACAAATGGCCAACAGACACATGAAAAAATGCTCAACATCACTTCATTAGGCAAATACAAATCAAAACCATGCCGAGATATCATCTTACCCAGTTAGACTGGCTACTGTAAAAAAGAGAATAACAAATGCTGTTGAAAATGTGGAGCTGCATTGTTGGTGGGACTGTATATTAGTAAAACCATTATGGAAAACAGTATGGAGGTACCTCACATTGTTGATGGGATTGCAAAATGGTGTAGCCTCTATGGAAAATGGTATGGAGTTTCTTCAAACAATTGCAGATAGATCTACCATATGACCCAGCTATCCCACTGCTGGGAATATACCCAGAAGAATGGAACTCATCAAGTTGAAGGTGTACCTGTTCCCCAATGTTCATAGCAGCACTCTTTACAATAGCTAAAAGTTGGAACCAGCCGAAATGTCCATCATCAGATGAGTGGATATGGAAAATGTGGTATATCTACACAATGGAATATTACTCAGCTATAAAAAAGAATGAAATACTGCCATTTGCAATGACATGGATGGAACTAGAGAGAATTATATTGAGTGAAACAAATCAGACACAGAAAGAGAAATATCACATGTTCTCACTTATTTGTGGGAGCTAAAAATAAATAAATAAATACACCAAGAAAACCGGGGCAGGGGGGAAGAAGACACAACAATTACAATTCCTTGAAGTTGATATGACAAGCAAACAGAAAGGACATTGTTGGGAGCGAGTGGGGAGTTTGAGGAGGGAGGGAGGTTTCGGTAATTGGCCACAATAATCAACCACATTGTATTTTGACAAAATAAAATAAAATAAAATATAAAAAAATAATAATTTTGCTAGGTTCTCTCCAGTTATTCAAAAGTAATAATTAAACTAATTATTGACTCAGTGTAGACAAAATAGCATTTGTTAAGTCCCTACTGTATAGCCATTCAAGAGTTAATGAATGTCTTCTTTATGTTATGTCTTCTTCTATGAAGACATAACAACTACAATTCCTTGAAGTTGATACGACAAGCAAACAGAAAGGACATTGTTGGGTGGGAGGGAGGAGAGGGAAGAGGGAAGGAGGTTTCGGTAATGGGCCACAATAATCAACCACATTGTATATTGACAAAATAAAATTAAAAATAAATAAATAAATAAAAGGGTTAGGTTTTTACACCCTCCCCCAACAAAAAGAGTTAATGAAGATTTTTTTGTGTGTGTACTAAGTGTCAGGCCCTTCTTTAGGCACTGAGGGCAATATCAGTGAACAAACAAGGTAAAAAAGAAAAAAAGAGAAAAAAATCTCTGCCTGCATTGCTAAGTGACTATGCCAATTGTATGGCTAGGCAATTCATCACTAAAGCCAAAATATTTCATTATTTTAGTTACACTAAGTTTTCCATTTGTACTGTCCAGGCTAGGGTTAGGGCCCACAGACCCTTCAAACCCATTGTACAGACTGGGTCATTAGACCCCTCACACACAGGGCCGTGCTAGGTAATTGGGAAAAGATCCTGGGAGCCATTGGCAGACGACATGAGCTCAGTCCTCATCTTCCTAGGTAGCAGCAGCAGTGGTGGCAGTGGTGGCCTCCTACAGCAAATCCAGCAGTGGCAGTGGCAGAGGTGGCCTCCTTCTGCCCCCCCAGGGGGCCATCCCAGGGGCAAGGGACCCTGTGGATCAGATCCATTCTCCTTTATACTCAAGTCAGATAACCCAGGACGCCTGGGTGCACATATGCAATTACATTATACAATAGCCAAGGAACACCTGGGCACATGGGCACGTTTACATCAAATGCTCAGCAAGATTCTGAACATCTGAGGGGCCCTGACCATTTTTCTATTTTTTTCCCTACACTGCCCTTTGAAGTTTATATTGCCCTAGATGTTAGAATTAAAGCAATAAAGTCAGACATGATCTCTGCCTGCAGAGTTTAAATTTTGGTAGGAAAGATGGTCAATAAACTAGGACAATAATTTCATATAGATAATTGGATAGTAACATAATGTACAGGGTGATAGGATATAACATGGCCCCCCCCCCTTTTTTTTAGGAAGCACCCTAATCAGACATTTTAATTAACTCCAACTGTAGGTCAATAAGGCACATGTAAAAAAAAAGCCAAAAATTAGATTCTCAAAAACACTAATTTTCTTTTTCTGGAATAAACATTTCTAGTCCATAGAGTTATACTGTGACCAAGTAGTAAAATTATAATATCTCTGAACTATTTCTTCAGTGTACTTGTTCAGGTACTCAGTTTATTTGTTCAATTTTCTTTTTTTCTTTCTTTTTTTTTTCTCTATTGAATCATAATTGACTACACATATTTTTGGGATTCAATGTTGACATATGTGGATCAAATCAATATTACTAGTATGTATATTATTACAAATTGTACTTATTCTTTATGCCCCTTGTCCAATCTCATCCTATCTCCCTCTCCTTCCCCACTCCCACCTCTGATAACCCTAGATTTCTTCTCTCCTTCTGAAAGAGTAATGGTTACTCTGTTGATCTGTTGCCTAGACGATCTGTGTTCAGGTCCCCTGATATTATCATAGAGCAGCTGCTTCTTCTGTCACTCTGGAATGGGCTTTGTGGAGAGAGACATCCTATTCTTTTCTTTGGTCTCTGCTGGTGACTCTCCTTGTGTCAACACACTCCAGTCTTTGGGTGTGGACCCTCTGCATGGTGGTTGTGATGTCTAGCCACTTTTGCGGCAGCCGTAGTTACTGTGGGGGCTGTGGTGGGCCACCCACATGGAGGTGATGTTTTTGGCATTCTCCTTGGTGTTGGTGGTGTGCCTGGTTGTGGGAGGGGGCCCAGTCCCCAGATCGATGCCTCAGGTCTCCTGGTGGGCCCAAGACACTGGTGGTATGCCTGGGCTGGAACTAATTTTTTGTCCTTTGTTTACTTCTAAAATGGGGAAACTTCCTGTGGGAGCCAGTGCTTGAGCTGTGTGGTTGAGCTAACTTGCTGCTTTGCTGCTGTTTCCCTAGGGGAAGTCTTTTTGTGCAGCTCAGTATTTAATGGTTGACCTTATAGGTACTTCCAGCTCTCGAGAGATGGGGTGCACCTGGGTTGTGTAGAAACTCTGATCTGGGCCTGAGTCTTTTCATCAAACTGCACCCCATTCTGCATTCCTGACCGGTCTCCTCTGAGTGGTCCTGTGCTGACTGGGGGGTGGACTGGCTGTCCTTGCTGTGCCCCAGTGTTCCCGCGTGGGCCCGTCTCCCCCACCGCCCGTGCTCCAAACACTTCCCATGGGACACGCCTTGTGCTGGTCCCTTGTGATGACTCACTGGCCTCTGAATGGCTCCCCTTTTCTTTTTTTTTTTTTTCCTTTTTGTCTTTTTTTACTGACCGGCAACGGGATTGCAACCCTCAGTGTTGCGCCCGCACCGCGCTCAGCCAGTGAGCAGGAACTGGTCTCCACATGGGATCCGAACCCTCGGCGGGAGTGCCGCCGCGCTCCCAAGCGGCGCACTCTCCAGTGCGCCACCGGGCCGGCCCAGGCTCCCCTTTTCTAGCTGTTCAGGCTCCTCACTCGTACGTGGGTCCACGAGAACCCTATTAGTGGTCTTGCTGTCCTGGGGGCCACCAAGGCCCTCTTCTCCCCTGCCGCCTCCAAGCAACTTCATCCAAATGGCACAGCTGCAGCTTCTGCTGGCTCCAGCCCGAAATGTTCCGAGCAGTTTTTTCTTTTTTTCATCATGGCTTCTCCCCTTTCATGCACTCTGTAGGTCTCTCCTCCTCTTTCCCTGAGCTCCAGTGGCCCCAGCTTGGCTGTTGTTACATTTTTATAGTTGTAAATTGGTTGATTTGTGGGAGAGAGTGACACTGGGGACTGTCTATTCTGCCATCTTGACAAGAACTCCCCTGACATGTCCATTCTAAGTCCCACTTTAGATAGAGTGGTCAGGGAAGATCCCATGAGGAAATGATGATTAAGCTAAAATAGGAAGAATGAGACATTTTTGACATTTAGAGCTAGGAGAAGGGAAAAGAGTTTTTCAGGCAGAGAAGAGTGCTGTTGGAGGAACATAGAGGAAGCTCCTGTGACTGGAGTTTAGAACGAGCAGCCCTGGAGGAACAGGTGGGAACTAGATCACACATGTCCTTGTAAACCACAGTGAGGGGTTTGTACTTTAAATACTTTGAGAGAGTGGCAGAATTGATTTCTGTTTGTATAAACTGCTGGAGAATGAATTGCGAGGAGAGAGCAGGGGGAGCCGTTTGGAGGCCATGAAGGAGGGTTGAGGGCTTGGACCATGTGGTGACTCTGGAGATAGAGAGTATGGAATGGGTTTGAGATGTGTTCTGGAGGTTGATTTGAGAGCACTTATTAAAGAATGGGATAGGGATGGGCAGAGAAGAAAGGAAGAACCACGTCTAAATTGATGGAAGCGCCACATATTAAAATGGAAAAGACTGGGATAGAAACACGGTTGGCTTGGGGTAAGAGAAGTGTGGGGTTAACAAGTGTGACATGGCGTTAACAACCCTTCCTGACATGGGAGGTCTGTGACGCCGACTGGACATCCGCATCAAAATTCCAAGTAGCCTGTGGGAGATGTGAATCTAGAATTAAGGGACAATGTCTAGGCTGGGGCATAAAGTTGGCAGCCATGAGTAAATACAAGATGCTTAAAACCAGGGGCCAGAATGAGCTCACCTGAGGAAAGAATATAGAGGATAAGGTGTCAATTAGGCAACAAACCCTTACTGTGTTCTTAACGCGCTAGAGGCACAATGGCTCGTCATTATGGGCAAATAAAGACGAATAAGACGGTATGTTCATCCTCAAGAAACTTACACTCTGGATGAGGAGAAAAACACATAAAAATGAAAGTAAACATCAAAAGAAGGGACAATATTCCAGAGAATAATTACTATGGGAATTGAGAATAACAGTTGTTTTGTGACGGTGATGGTAGCACGGGGGGGGGGGGGGGGGGCGCTGGATGAAGGGCTGGACCAGGGGTCAGGGGGGCGGGAAACTTCCAAAACTGGAAGGTTTGTGTATATGTGCATTCTTTTTTCTGAGAGAGAATTATCAAATTCATAAAGGATTTTTGTGCATCAAAAAAGATTAGAA
>NW_007730384.1:35666-38062 GCF_000696425.1 Galeopterus variegatus
GGGGGGGGGGGGGGGGGGGGGGGGGGGGGGGCGCTGGATGAAGGGCTGGACCAGGAGTCAGGGGGTCGTGAAACTTCCAAAACTGGAAGGTTTGTGTATATGTGCATTCTTTTTTCTGAGAGAGAATTATCAAATTCATAAAGGATTTTTGTGCATCAAAAAAGATTAGAAGCATCACCATGAGAGATAAATTTAATTTCAGTCTTAAAGAGTTGGTTAAATTATAGAAGGTACAGAGAAGAAGGAAGTGTATTTCGAGAAATGAAGAGAGTTCAAGAAACTTCCTGATATAGAAAAATCCAAGACATATGTGAGAATAGTTTTAGACTTTGTGATTAGTACAGGGGATTTATATAAAGCGGTGAAGAAACTGAAATTGGAAAAACAGGTGGGGACTAAAATGGGGCACTATCTTAAATAAATACTAAGGAGACTGAAGTTTTTTCTACAGACATGGGGGATCATTGCATTCAATTCAACTAAAAAAGTATTGAGCATCTGATAAATATAAAGCAATGTGTGGAGTCCTGGTGGGGCGTGGGGTGGAGACATACACGTGTGGGGGGGGAAGGGTTAAAATTTCCATACAGTGTAATGATAATTTGCAGTAATTAACATTTATTCAGTATTTACTATAGTCTAGGCCCTGTGCTAAATGCTTTAAATGAATTACCTAATTTAGTCTTCACAACCTTATTGAAGTGAGCCCTATTTGGATACAGGGGAGTTAAATTACATGTCCTTAGTTATATAACTAGGAATAGAGGAGTCACTCTTCAAATGCAGGCAGTGTGACAGTGCTCAAGCTCTGAATAGTGGCTGTGGCCCCATCCATCTCATACCAGGAGTATTGACACTTCCAGAGACGCCCTGCAGTTTACCAAGTGATATGTGAAATGACAAAACAAATACTGCATATTTTTATAAACTATTGACTTTATTTCAATATTTGAAATATATAGATATGAAAACAGGCATGGTTGTAAAAATCACACTGACTTTTTTTGTCTGTGGTTTAAACAAGAGAAATTTATTTTCTCACAGTTCTGGAGGCTAGAAGTCGGAGACCAAGGTGTCAGCAAGGTTGGTTTCTTCTGAGGCCTCTCTCCTTGCCTTACAGATGGCCACTGTCTTAGTCTGTTTAGGCTACTATACAAAATACCCAAGACTGGGTAATTTATAAAGAACACAAATTCATTGCTCACAGTTGTGGAGGTGAGAAGTCCAAGATCGAGGTGACAAAAGGTTTGGTATATGGTGAGGGCCCACTCCTCACAGCGCTCTCTAGGTGTCCTCACATGGCAGAAGGCAGAAAGGTAAAAGGGGCCTTGCTGGTTCCCTCCAGCCCTTTTTTAAGGTCACTAATCTCATTTGTGTGGGTTCTGCCCTTGTGATCTAATCACCTCCTAAAGACCCCACCCCTTAATATTATTATTGGCCATTAAATTTCAACACATGAATTTTGGAGAACATTCAGACCATAGGAGCCAACTTCTTCTGGTATCTTCACATGGTTTCTCTCTGTACATGTCTGTATCCAAATCTCCTCATCTTATAAGGACATCAGTCATCTTGTACTAGGGCCTACCCATGTACTTATGATCTCATTTTAACATCTCTTTAAAGACCCTACTTTCGAGTTGGGAGCAAGATGGCGATGGGTCTGGAGTGGGAGTGCCAGAGGACAGAGCGAGCCTGAGAAGTGTGCGCTGTGCTGCCAGAGTAGTATTTGCATTTCCAAGAGCAACAAAAAACAAATAAATCACTGATCAACTAATCTACAACAAAAAAAAGCAACTACAGTCTCGAGGTTTTAGGGCGGATGCAAAAGAAGATTCCTGAGAGCGCCCCAACTGCGCCGGGAGACCAAGCTTACCACACCAGGCTAGGTGACTTTATCAGCGCTGCTTCCATTTTCTCCGGGGGGGGGCGGAGCCGGCTGGCTCAGATTGGGCAAGCCAGCCATCTTTGCTTGGCGCGGCTCCTCACTGAGCCGTGCCACTTGTGTGCCTCAGCGCAGGGCCCCCCAGGGCCTGTGGACCAGCCACCAATCCCACTCCACCCGCGGATCTCTGGCAGGGCTGGTGGCATGGGGAGCCCCCGGCCAGCGTCGGGAGGGCAGGGAAGAGGATCCCAGCCAGACTGTCACACCAACACACCTGGGACTTCAGCCCCAGGTAAACTCCCTGCTTCCGGGAGGCAGATACCATCTCTGTGGCCTTCAGTTCAGAAGAACCCCAGTCTGATTTCTGGTTGGGAGAGGGGTGACCGGGGTGCCCTGAGCCCGCTTGATCCTGCCGGAGAGCTGACAGCCTGAGGGTGCTGAGCCGGCTCACGCCGGGGGGACTCAAAGAGGAACTGTGTGCTGTGGGATCCTCCCCCGGGGGGCTCGCGCC
>NW_007730384.1:38892-39268 GCF_000696425.1 Galeopterus variegatus
CCCTGGTGTGGGAGATAACTCAACCACACAGGGGGCTGCAATACCGGGGGGAAGGTGGGAGGCCCAGAGAGGACCTTGACCAGGGCCGCAGGAATGCCCACAGTGTCCGTGGCAGAGGTCTGAGACCCCTTCGGGGCCAGGCGGGGCTGAGAGACGAGGATTGCAGAAGACACGCCCCAGCCCTGTACTGAGCGCACAGAAAGGGGAGGGGTCTGGCAAAGGAGGAGGAGTCTCGGAAAAAAGACGCACCCTCCGGGAGGCCCCATGGTGTGCACACAGAGAGGGGAAACGCCCAGATAGTGAGGTGGAGACGTACAGATCTCACACACCCTGTCGGGCCGGCAGGACAGGATCCAGCAGCCAGGGCCAGAACTCA
>NW_007730384.1:42629-48605 GCF_000696425.1 Galeopterus variegatus
GAAAACATAGGAGAAACAATTCAGCAAATAGGGCTGGACACAGACTTCATGAATACAACCCGAAAAGCACGGGCAACCAAGGAAAAATAAACAAATGGGATTATATCAAACTAAAAAGCTTCTGCACAGCAAAAGAAACAATTAACAGAGCTAAAAGACAGCCAACAGAGTGGGAGAAAATATTTGCAAAATACATGTCTGACAAAGGACTAATATCCAGAATATATAAGGAAGTCAAACAACTTTACAAGAAAAAAACAAGCAACCCAATTAAAAAATGGGCAAAAGAGCTAAGTAAGCATTTCTCTAAAGAAGATATGCAAATGGCCAACAGTCATATGAAAAAATGCTCAACATCACTCAGCATCCGGGAAATGCAAATCAAAACCACACTGAGATACCATCTCACCCCAGTTAGGATGGCCAAAATCCAAAAGACACTGAAAGATAAGTGCTGGCGTGGCTGCGGAGAAAAAGGAACTCTCTTACATTGTTGGTGGGAATGCATAATGGTGCAACCCCTATGGAAAATGGTTTGGAGGTTCCTCAAACAGCTGAAGATAGATTTACCATATGATCCAGCTATCCCACTACTGGGAATGTACTCAAAGGAATGGAAATCATCAAGTTGAAGGTATACCTGTTTCCCAATGTTCATTGCAGCACTCTTCACAATAGCCAAGAGCTGGAATCAGCCCAAATGTCCATCATCGGATGAGTGGATATGGAAAATGTGGTATATCTACACAATGGAATACTACTCAGCTATAAAAACGAATGAAATACTGCCATTTGCAACAACATGGATGGACCTTGAGAGAATAATATTGAGTGAAACGAGTCAGGCAGAGAAAAAGAAATTCCACATCTTCTCACTCATAGGTGGGAGCTAAAAAATAAACAAATTAATTCACCCACATACACACACCAAAAAAAACGGGGAGGGGGGAAGAAGATATAACAACTATACTTTTTTGAAGTTGTTACAACAAGCAAATGGAAAGGACATTCGTGGGGGGGAGGGGAGAGAGGAAGGAGGGAGGGAGGTGTCGGTGATGGGTCATAATAATCATATACATTGTATATTGATAAAATAAAAATTTAACGAAAAAAAAATAAATAAAGACCCTACTTTCAAATACGTCCATATTATGAGGTATTGGAGGTTAGGACTTCAACATATGACTTGTGGGGTGTGGGGTGGGGCACAATTCAGTCCATAACTTTTTTTTTCAAATTTATTTTTTTATTAATATATGTATTTTTTACATTCTAAGATGTTGCGGAGCATTTGTGAAGGAGGTAGGGAGAGGAAGGGGGAGGGAAGCAGGGTGGGAGGAGGTGGAAGGAAGGGGGCATAGTTGAGGCCCGTGGCACCCCCTTCATTCTTGCAGGGGAGCCAGGGGGCTTCTAGCAGAGGCTCCATCATTGCTGGGCTGGATGCAGATTTCAGGGGGGTGTGGCTGAAGCCCTCAGCACTCCACCACCCCAACTCGGGAGCCCAGGGTGTTTCTGGTGGTGGCTCAGTGGCCATTGCTGGACTGGTTGCAGATGTTGGGGTGGCATGGCTGGGGCTCTTGGCCCCCCATCACCCTGGCTCGGGAGCATGGGGGGCTTCCAACAGTGGCTTGGTGGTTGTCACTGGGCTGGGTGCAGATGTCAGCAGGGTGTGGCTGAAGCCCTTGCCCCCCCCCCCACCCCAGCTCGGGAGCCCAGGGTGTTTCCAGCAATGGCCTGGTGGTTGTTGCTGGGCTGGGTGTTGTGGTCGGGGGCATGGCTGAGGCGCACAGCCCTCCCCTGTCCCTGGCTTGGGAGCCTATGGGGCTTCTGCTCTTTCTAGGTTTTATAGGTGTTCTTTGGTGGTGTTAGACCTTTACTGGCTAATATCAAACTTTGTCTCAGATCTCTGGGTATTTTGTTTTTTCTTTCAGCTCTGTGTTGGATTATTTGTGGTTCCCATCACTTAAACTCTGCACTGGAACTAATTTGTTGTCCTTTGCTCACTTCTAAAATGGGTGAACTTCCTGAGGGGACCAGCACTTGAACCCTATGGTTGAGCTAAATTGCTGCTTTGCTGTTGATTCTCTGGGGAAGGCTTTTTGTGCAGCTCAGGTCTTAATTTTTGACCTCATAAGCACTTCCAGGTCTTGTGAGTACCAGTACATTTGGCTTGTGTGGAAACTCTGGTCTGGGCCTGAATCTTTTCAGCAAACTGCACCCCTACAGTTCTATATTCCTGACTAGTCTCCACTGAGTGGGCCTGTGCTGACTGGGAGGCAGATCAGCTGTCCATGCTGTGCCCCAATGTTCCCCTGGTGTGCCCATCTCCCCCACTCTCCAAACACTTCCCATGGGACGGGCCATGCACTGGTCCATTGCAATGACTCACCAGCGTCTGAGTGCCTCCTTTTTTCTGTTGTCTGTGGCTCCTTGCTCCTACGTGGGTCCATGGCAACCCTATTAGTGGTCTTGCTGGCCCCAGGGCCACCAAGGCCCTCTTCTCCCCTGCCTCCTCCAAGCAACTTCATACAAAGGGCACAGCTGCAGCTTTTGCCAGCTTTTGCTCTGTGTGCTCACCAGGACCAGACTTACAGCAGCCAGGGCTCGAAATGGTGGGAGCAATCCTTTCCTTTTCTCATGTGGCTTCTCCTGCTTTTGTGCACTCCATAGATCTCTCCTCTTCTTTCCTTGAGCTCTAGTGGTCCCAGCTTTTTAACAATTGTAAATTGGTTGATTTGTGGGAGAGATTGACCTGGGGACCACCTATTCCACCACCTTAACCGGAAACCTCCTCTTTTTTCCGATAACTCTTAATATATCCACATTGACTTTTTAATGAGTATATTGTATAACATTTATTCAGAAAAGTGCACAGTCATAAGCATACAGCTTGATATAATTTTTAAAATTTTTTTGATATACGCAAAGTCAACACACCTATGTAACCATGACCCAGATGAAGAAATAGAACAAGACTCACACTCCAGAGCCCCTATATACCCCTCTCTGACTAAAATAAATCACTATCCTGACTTGAACACCTCTTTGTATATTGCTTTGCACCTGGCTTCTTTTCCTTTAGCATTATGTTTGCAAGGTTCATTCATGTTGCTGCATGTGACAGTAGTTTATTAAATTCACGTTAGTTTTTAAGGTAAAACATAATGCCATGAAATTACTTGCTTTTTTAGGAAACATACCTAATTTTTTGAAAATGCAGTTTAGTTCCCTTTTCCTTCTGATCACTTTCATGACAAAGTTTGAGGAACACAGTAAGAAGCACTGATTTGGGGTCAGGAGAAACGGTTTCTAGCCCTCCTCCACTACTCATACTAGTGTGAACTGGGGCAATTGACTTAACCTCTCTGAACTTCCTACATAGATAAAATGAGAAAGTTCAGTTAAAAGTTTTCTTTAGTCTACTGCATTATGAGTTGCCTTTGCTTCAACTCTAATCTGAATGAGTTTAACTTAAGAAAATTTTATAGAAGAAATAAAATTTTTCCCAAATAAAATTATTTTTTCTATGATAAAATAAAAACATATTTATTGTAAAAATTCAAACACCAAGCTACTTAAAGGAAAACGTAATAATGTACCCATCCCTCTCTTCAATTTTATCTTCCCAGATATACAAAAATAATCTTAGATTGGTGTTTATATGTCCGTAATATTTTCTATGTTGATATAACTATGTGTTTGCTTAAATGGGCTTTATAATTGTTATTATTTTTGAAGTAGAATCATACTAATACATTTTATTCTGTAACTTTCTTTTTATGGAAATCCTTTTGAGATTGGAACATAAGTTCTTGTTCATCTGAATTGTCTGCACAATGTTCCACAGCATGAATACACTGTAATCAATCAGCCCAGCCATTTCTCTATTGATTGATATGTAGATGGTTTGTTCGTTCTGTCGATATTTCACTTTGAGGCCGGTCTGGGATAATTTTCCTTTGTCCAGTAAGATCCAAAACACTGAAACCTCCACTTCTCTCTTCAGAGAAAACCAGAGAAAATTAGTGTTTGAGATAAAAAGTCAGGGACCAAGAGGAAGAAGAGGGGTGTGGGGGTGGGGAAAGGGAGTGCAAAATGCCTAAGGGACCATCCAGAGAGGAAAAAGACGGGGAGTGAGACCAGAGATGAGCGACTCCTTGATGTACATCCTGACTCAAGGGGAAAAGTAAAAAACTTTTTGCACCACCTCTGGTCTCTGTGCAGGCTTGAGTGTCTGTTAGCAGGTTTTATTTCTGGTGGTGAACTGTCCCTTCCTGTCCTTCCAAGTTTTAACTAAGGGGTTGCATCTACAATGAACATGGCACGATTCTACAATAATGTGATCTTCTTTGCACAAGAAGATAGTGATACGTATTCATCCTCATGGTACATGCTGTTTTTCTATTCACAGGGATAGTTTTACACTAATCCTGCCACTCCATTTCCTTGGAGTCCACGGTGACCAGCTGGTCCCCTGTGCCGGCAGCTGGTTGAGGCTGTGGAACAGCTAATAGGTCAGCAGTGGGCATGACCCTGTGACCTCCACCTCATTGACAGCATGCAAAATCATCAACTGACTGTGGGCTTGAGTCACTCAGAACTGGGTTCTAATCAGGGGTCCAGAGCTTACTAATTGTGAAAAGTCATGCAGGGAAAATGTCTTCACTCAGCCTCAATTTTTTTAATCCATAAAATGAGACTAATAATTAATCTCTCATGATACTCTTGAGAGGATTGATGGGTAAAAATATGTAAAGCATTTACCTCAAAATCTAAATAACTAGACACTCTTTGGTACCTTAGCAAAAAAGATAATATGGTGCCTTTCCTTCAGCTATAATTCTTTTTTTTTTTTTTAAATTTTATTTTCGTTTTTTTGACCGGTAAGGGGATTGCAACCTTTCGCACAGTGTGGTCTGCACCACGCTCAGCCAGTGAGCGCACCGGCAATCCCTATATAGGATCCGAACCCGCGGCCTCGGCGCTTTCAGCGCCGCACTCTCCCGAGTGAGCCACGGGGTCGGCCCCTTCAGCTATAATTCTTAAGTATGCCTGCCATACTTAAGAAACTGCTGGCCACAATCTGGGCATTAAACATGGCCAGCAGAAAAGCTTCTTTCACATGAGTGTGTGTGTGTAGCTGTGCAAGTGTTTGTGAAAAGCCTTACACAAAATTTAAGGTTAATCAGAGAATATATCCTGAGAATGTTTGTGTTTGGTAAGTCCTTTGACTCCTCGGTTGAGTTTGAGTTTTACCTATCTCTTCATTTCCCATCTAGTGGTCTACCTTTGATAAACTGTTTTTCCTTTTGAATGACATATTTTTCATAGTATGCTACTGTCAGAAATCCTAAATATACCCATATCCTTTTAACCAGCTGGTGCGGAGTCTGGCCTTCATTCTTACTTTCTTTAATCATTTTAAAGTTTTACATACTATGATCCATCTCACAAGAGTTTCAGGGAATGCTAAGAAACTTTCTCTGCAGAGATAAAAATAATGACACTGAGTCATTTCCTCTGTTGCTGTTTGAATTCCCATATAAAGTTATCAACCGAGCATACCTTGCCTGGTCTAGCAAGAGTGCTTGCTTAACATGGATCAATGCTGGTGACATTAGTCACTGCTAATTGCTCAAGAGTTGAGATCAGGTAGGTAATCACTGAGTTCATCTGTAAAAAAAAGTGACTGTAGTCATATTAAGGAATAAAAGGCTACCAAATGACTGCATGTTATTTCAACAGAATTGAGGGCATCTACTTCTGTAGTGACATATACTGACCCAGAACTCTGAAAATGACAGAGGGCAAGCAGTTTGGGGTTCTTAATTGTTTTATTTTATCTTACAATTGGTCATTGTTTTTCCATTTATGAGGCTTCCCCCCCCCCCCCCCCCCCCCCCCCCCCCCCCCCCCCCCCCCCCCCCCCCCCCCCCCCCCCCCCCCCCCCCCCCCCCCCCCCCCCCCCCCCCCCCC